>NC_140173.1:131360588-131546366 GCF_963971535.1 Notolepis coatsorum
TCACACAGAGAGAGAGAGAGAGAGAGAGAGAGAGAGATGAGAGAGAGAGAGAGAGAGAGAGAGAGAGAGAGAGAGAGAGAGAGGAGAGAGAGAGAGAGAGAGAAGAAAAGACAACAAGGCTTCAGTGTGTATCAGAGCAATAGCCCTTTTGTGATCTGGACTGGCACCATAGTCAGAACCAGAGAGGAAGCATGGCTGACCTGAAACCAGGGCACTGCCTCTTCTAATTGATTGATTGATTGAAAACTTTATTAACAGATTGCAGAATGGGTACAGTACAGTACAGCTCAATACACACAATTGTTAAGGGGATGCCAAACCAGAGAAAGACTTTCGTCTTGTTTACATCAGGGTCCCCCCGGCCCTAAGCAATGTTTCCAGACGGAAATAGCCTCATTCACGTTGTCCATGCACCATGTCTCACCATATGTGTCTTTATACAGTGGGCATCGTGATGTCCTGGAGGGTATCGGTCCACCCATCCTCCTCTGCCTGACTCCAGGACACTGAGCCCGGGGGACGGCTCCGCTATTCCCGCTCCCTCCTCCCTCCTCCTCCTCCTCATCCGCTGTGGCTGCTCTCATTGTCACCCAACCCCGCTGCTCCTCTCCGGTTTCGCCGATGTAGTTGTCGTCCGAGTTGGAGTCTCCGGATGTGCTGTAAAAGGGGTTGTCGCTGCTGTCGTCCCCTGACTCGCCGAACACGTCGTCAGATATCTGCAGGCTCTCGTACCGGGAGCGGGCCGCTTCCAAGAGAGAGAGCGCCTTCCGCCCACACTCCGCCATCTCTCTCTAATAATGATGCTGTGCTCCCTCCTCTTCGCGTTCTCCCTCTCTGTCTCCCTGGCTGTCTCACCCTCCACACCCCGCACCACGGTGGTGATGTGCAGCATGCAACTGTTCACGATCTTGCAGTGCAGGGAAAGCCCTGTAGTATACTGTATATAATATATATAATATATAACTAGGCTAATCTGTCCACATCCTCGACTACTCCCTTCGCTCTCCCTCTCTCAAGTCACGGGCACTGTAATACATATGAATTATGATATTTCTGCCTAGTACTACCAAGCGTTCGCACCCGCAGTCCAGGGAGCAGATCCTACCGGTGAGAGCGCGTCGGGCGCAGGAGCTGTCCTCTGCAAGGGTGCTGAAGTCTCCCCCCGGTTTGCCTATAGCGCTGCGCACTGGCCAGATTATCTATATCTACCGCCCCCTTCAGTGTATAGCATCCGGGTCAGTGGCCAATCAGATCGCGCAACCGAACGCGGAAGTGCAACTCCGTTAGGGAAAATATACACGCATCCGGGTTGCGTGTATGCTTTACCCAACCCAGTTGTGTTTCCGCCGGGTGCGAGTTTTGCGCTCTGATTGGCCAGGTCATGTGACATGTGCGCCAATCGTGGGACAGCAAGTTCTGGGCCTATTTCCGGGTCTAACAGCCTGCAAACTACCTGGCGTTCTATCGCCATGCTCTAAGACAAACGCTAACCTTAACCAACTTCGAAAGAGTGCCTAAGGTTAACCGTCGAAAGAAGGGCAGGCGTTCTATCGCCATGCTCTAAGACAAACTCTAACCTTAACCAACTTCGAAAGAGTGCCTAAGGTTAACCGTCGAAAGAAGGGCAGGCGTTCTATCGCCATGCTCTAAGACAAACTCTAACCTTAACCAACTTCGAAAGAGCGCCTAAGCTTAACCAGTGTAGACACTTGCGGTCCCACGATTGGGCGTACATGTCACATGACTAGAAATGACCTGACCAATCAGAGATGCGGAAACACAACTGGGTTGGGTAAAGCATTCATGCATCTGGGTTGGGCGACCAGCGATTTCTCTGCATGGCGGTGAGAAAATCTCAGTGATTCACCTGACACGGTCGGTCGCGTCTATGCTTTTACCAAACGGTTCGTGTTTCCGCGTTCCCGTTTTGCGCTCTGATTGGCCACTGGCCTACGCTAGTACGCCCCCCTCGCTATGAGCGTAGGAATAATGCGTGGACACTTGAAATGGGTATCACAGTAGTACGCCCCTACTGCCTCCAGGAACAGCTGTTTCCGCGTGACTTATGTGTGCTAAAGTTCAAGTTTAAAGTGCTTAGAAATGCCGGTAATGCCGGTTCATTCATGCTTTGAGGCACGCTTCCTGACAGGATTTTATAATATTGTATTTTATAATATTGTAGCTTGACAATTTTAAGAAACTACGCTCTCAGCTGAGAGTCAAGAAACGACGCTCTCAGCAGTCCCCTTATGCAGCATCACTTTTCACATCAAAACAAAAGTAGAACTGTAATGTGGACTTAAACATATTTACAATTAGCATTTTATAAAGTAGAACTGTAATGTTTACTTTCTCAGTCAGTGCTAAGTGCAGCATCCCTTTTCACATGTAAAAGCGTGTTGAGATCAGAGGTTCTGTGTAGGATTGTTAGTAACTGTCTAACTGTACATATGGCTGTTTACACTAGTAACTGTTTACCTGCATATATAACTGTCCCCACCAGTGACTGTCTAGTTGCATATATATCTGTTCCCACTAGAGGGCGCTCTAGGCGGAACCACCCAGGTACACCACCTCGGGGCAAGTATAAAAGTGAATGTATCCTTCCACTTCCTTCTCTCCCCCAATGTCTCTCAGTGAGAGAAGACCATGTATGTTACTGCTGCTCTTTCCATGTGAATAAAAAGGAACAACGCCAGTTAAGGCTCAAGATAGAAACCATTCCTCTTGACCACATTATTGTCGCCCTATAGTCGAATTCTGTTAACAAAGCGTGTGTCCTTCCTTGAAACGAAGGAAGGATTCAAGGATGAGTCATGTTGGCGTGTCATGTTGAGGACCAACACAGGATGATTCAAATTAATTCATTAAATGTGCTGCCCATGAAATTGGCATTCATAGTCCCATGAATACAGAGGTGCTTCACACTACTGACCGACGCAGCTGAGAGAGCGGCGTTTCGCAACTCAGCTGAGAGTGTTGTTTGTATATTATAAAATCCTGTCAATACAATATTATAAAATCCTGTCAGGAAGCGTGCCTCAAAGCATGAATGAACCGGCATTTACCGGCATTTCTAAGCACTTTAAACTTACCAGAACTTTAGCGCACATAAAGTCGCGCGGAAACAGCTGTTCCTGGAGGCAGTGATACCCATTTCAAAGTGTCCACGCATTATTCTATGCTTATAGCGAGGGGGGCGTACTAGCGTAGGTCAGTGGCCAATCAGAGCGCAAAACGGGGACGCGGAAACACAAACCGTTTGGTAAAAGTGTAACGGAGGTACCGCAGTCTATCCACAGTCACGAGGTACAGTAAGTGAAGTGGCTGTGGACGTTAAGCGGTACTGCAAGTAAAAACTCACTCCCCAGAGGCATCCAGACCCAGTAGCAAGAAGTGAATTCACTTCTTGGTATAGTGGTCTGTGATGCCGCCCGCGACGCGGGAGATCGGGGTTCAACTCCCACTCAGGGCGATCCCTTAACAGGGGTCGAATCGACTAAACACAATGCAGTAAGATCACACCGGCTACACGTGGTGCCGCTAGACCCGGATGCCCTGGGTGGAGTGAGTTTAGGGGGGTGAGTGTAACGGAGGTACCGCAGTCTATCCACAGTCACGAGGTACAGTAAGTGAAGTGGCTGTGGACGTTAAGCGGTACTGCAAGTAAAAACTCACTCCCCAGAGGCATCCAGACCCAGTAGCAAGAAGTGAATTCATCGACTAAACACAACGCAGTAAGATCACACCGGCTACAAAAGCATAGACGCGACACGGTCGCCTTCCTGTACTATCCAATACTATTGAATACGATTGGGTAGGCAAATCAGTGTAGAACTAACCTCGGTCCCAGCTTTACAGATCAGAGGTCTATGTATAAGTGGGATTGTGTCCGTCTAAAAAATAAAAACTGGCTAAAATATATTCATGGACATGGTATCTGTTTTGTGTCACCATAAAAATAAAGAAATACATTTGCCCTATTCCTATAGACTCACAGTTTCTCATTCTCAAAGCCATATACTATGGGTATCATGGTTTACATTTGATTATATACATACAAAAGTGGTACCATAGTAAGACTGAAAATATTATCAACCATCGTATTTTTGATCTCCACCAGGAGGAAGCCTGGGGGATATTATGTGATCTCAGTTGCTGCTCTGTGTGTCTGAGTGAGTATGCTATTTGTCCGCAGCTAATCTCGCAAACTACAGGGAATTCTGGAAGATTTCCCCATCTGTCAATGACAAGTATTTCATTTGAATTAATTTCCATCATTGTCCAACATATTAAAATTAAGTCACACCTTTTGAGCGCAAGAGGACAATACTACACAGGTCCGCTTGTAATCAACTCTCTGGCACCTGTTTACAACATGCCAGGTGAACCTATTGTCTTTGATATACCCATTGAAAATATTTATTATTAATTATTTCCATCATTGTCTGTTGAAATAAGCCCTGCCCCTTTAATATCCCATGAACCACGCCCCCCCCCCTGCTTATTAAACGTACAGTATGTACTTTTCTGCTGATATAGGGGTCACTCACTCAAAACAATAACAAAAGACTGTTACCTATGCAGGTGAGTAGTTGTGAGTCCAATGGTGGAGGAGACAAGGAGAGACGGAGATAGGTAAGCTCTTTCTTTGGAGGTGTCTTTTTATTAAGCACACAGACGTATAGTCAGGAAAGACACCGGGCGTCAACAGAGAAAAAGAGCAATAGTAAAGATAAGTGCACAGCGAGTGGCTCAGCAACATCTGACCAGCTCCTTCCCACACGAATGGATATCTGAAGCCTCGACAAAATACAAAGGAACAGAGAGTGAATAAATAGTCACAAATACCAACATTCCAATCAATTAACAGTGACAGCTAATTGACAGCTCAATGACAGCAACCAGTGGTGAAGTTCCAATCAGTGACACATCAGGAATGGGGCGTGACAACCAAAGTGCAAATACCAACCACCAGGTGACATAACTCCAGAATGACAGCTGGGTTCCTAAGCCAAGAACCCAGAACGTTACAGTACCTCCCCGCAACGAACGGCACCAGACGTTCACCTAGGGGTCTCAGTTAGAGCCAGGAGCTGCAGATTTTGACTATGGGCGTAGGCAGTAATGAAGTCAGCTTTCTTGACTGCTGATTGACAATTCCATAAGCCTCCCTGTACTGTGACAGGTGTATTAGTGGCTGTAGGAGGGTAGGAGAGATTAGCCGGGTTGCTAGCAAACTGCCGTGGGTGGGTTGAATCTGTTCTGGAGGAGCAGATTGTGGATATAGGTATGAGACACATTTTGGTGTGTAATATTGTAACAGTGTGCTAGTGTAATAGTGTAATAGAAATAATGTGGGGAGAAACGCTTCCATTGGTCTATGTGGTGCAACCAAAATAGAGGTGTGGCGATCAAAATTCAGTGCGATTGGCGTATTGCCGGTCTGATGTATGAGGATGTAGTGTGGCCAGGTCCCCAGCCTCAGGTCAATGATGGCTTCCTTACACATACAAATGTACTGTTGTGTAAATGGTCTCAAAGTTAGAAACCAATTTCAAGGTAAGTGCTACATTGATGAAGTAGACTTCATATGTTCAGCACCGCCTCTGCTCTGTGTTCTCAGGTTGGGATGGACAAGGCCCTCAATCAGCTTTCAGTACCCCTGGGGCAGCTACGAGAGGAAGTCATGGTACATTGTGTGCGCATGTCTCCGTATATGTCTGTCGTGTCTTATTTTATATCATGTTGCAGATTGTATGCATGCCCACTACCTCTCTCCTGTTGCAGATTATGTATGCATGCCCACTACCTCTCTCCTGTTGCAGATTATGTATGCATGCACACTAATTTTCTCCTTTTGCAGATTATATGTATGCATGCCCACTAACTCTCTCCTATAGGCTATTGCAGATTATGTATGCATGCCCACTAACTCTCCTGTTGCAGATTATGTATGAATGCCCACTAACTCTCTCCTATTGTAGATTATGTATGCATGCCCACTAACTTTATCCTGTTGCAGATTATGTATGCATGCCCACTAACTCTCTCCTGTTGCAGATTATGTATGCATGCCCACTAACTTTATCCTGTTGCAGATTATGTATGCATGCCCACTAACTTTATCCTGTTGCAGATTATGTATGCATGCCCGCGAACGCTCTCCTGTTGCAGATTATGTATGCATGCACACTAACTCTCTCCTGTTGCAGATTATGTATGCATGCACACTAACTCTCTCCTGTTGCAGATTATGTATGCATGCCCACTAACGCTCTCCTGTTGCAGATTATGCATGCCCGCTAACGCTCTCCTGTTGCAGATTATGTATGCATGCCCGCGAACGCTCTCCTGTTGCAGATTATGTATGCATGCACACTAACTCTCTCCTGTTGCAGATTATGTATGCATGCCCACTAACGCTCTCCTGTTGCAGATTATGCATGCCCACTAACTCTCTCCTGTTGCAGATTATGCATGCCCGCTAACGCTCTCCTGTTGCAGATTATGTATGCATGCCCACTAAACACTCTCTTCTGAAGCTGTCCTTTAAACAAAGCCATGTAAAAAGACTGTCTATTATAGATATATATTCGCAATCTCTGATTTGATATGTCTATGTCTAACACTGGTAAGAGACACGAAGGAGTGACTGGTTGTATTTATCTTTTTGGGAGAGGGGAGGATATATATTTTTATTTTTATTTTTGTCGTCGTGATGTCTTGATTTTGTCTGTCCTGTCTGCTTTGTTTGTATCTGTTAAAACATTGAATACAAATAATATCAAGCATAAAAAAATTTAAAATAAAAACCTCTCTCTTCTGTTGTGGAGTGGACCGTGGTCAGAGGACAACCTGCAGAAGAAAAAGGTTAGTCTTTGCAGATGTCATTGTCAAATTATAATACTGGTGTTTAAATGGTCTCAAAGTTAGAAATGTTTACATATTTCAAGGTAAGTGCTACATTGATGAAGTAGACTTCATATGTTCAGCATTGCCTCTGCTCTGTGTTCTCAGGTTGGGATGGACAAGGCCCTCAATCAGCTTTCAGTACCCCTGGGGCAGCTACGAGAGGAAGTCATGGTACATTGTGTGTGTGTTTCTGTATATGCCTGTTGTAACTGAGGGGTACAATTCCCTGACTGTATTGATAAGTATGGTATTATTAAACCACTACCTCTTGTACTTTAACTTCTGGCCATCCAGTACATGATATAGATATGATGAACACTTTCCCACCTGATGAAACGAAGTCCACACAAATGTACAAATCGAATATTTAATATAGCAAAAGGTATATACAACGTTCACTTGTTTACACTTATGATTTGAAATGCACTTGTATGGCAAATGAGTATTCGTAGGTAAATCAACATTGAATGTCCAATCTCTGGTTACGCAGGGAGTAAGTATACAACCCGGTTCTTTAGGGAACTATAGCAATGGTACTTAAATGATTATAGCTGGATACACTAAGGGGGGGGGGGGTCCCGCTGGTTGTAAGACAGTAGGAGGGGGGGGTTAGAGAAGCCGCTGGCGGTATCCCATCTGGCCGACGATTTCTTGGGAGAATTCAAAGTCTTGAACACGGTGCCCACAGAACCTCGGTCCGCAGATGAATACAGCTGGACCCTCTGGTGGACGGTAGCTGCCGGTCCACAACGGAGAGACGTGAGGCGACCTCACTGGTGTAGAGCGCCGTCTCACCTGGACTCCTCTCCGGGGGGTAGTTCCAACACTCCGCAGTGTTGGCCGTTATCCATGGAATAATCAAAGCACCCAAAGCATAATCCAAGCCGTGGAAGGCTCGCCGTCGTCCGGGTAGAGTAATCCAATGTACAGGTCCGCTCGTCCTGGCCCGGAGCTCCTCGGATGCAAGCACCACTAGTGGTCTGCCCAGCCTGGTTAAGACTCCAGATAACGTCAGGAGCGATGGGGGTGCTGCTCACTTTATAACTCTAACTGACGATGCACCATACATAATAGACTATTATTAGCTTAATAGAATACGTCCAACTCGACGGTATAGTGCCAAACTATGACAATTCAACTATTAATCCACACGATATCTCAATGCCTATTCTGAGGCCAAGTAGGCCTTACTGCACCACACGTGCGTCGTGGGTGAGGCTTCGCGTCTGTTACTTGGTTGGAGGGTAAAGAACTAATGGACTAAAAGAAAGTTCTACTTTACTTGCGCCATATATATATGCGCTGTGAACAAATAGTACCATTCGTATTTCGCCAGACGTATTCCTACGCGGAACCGGGCTTGCCACGACATGTTGGGCGGCACGATTGAACTTGAACCTAGGGGTATGGCTGCTGGCGCCAGGTTCTCGTCCAATGGTAGAATGAAACTATTATGGGCTGTTTAGTAGACTAAAGGGATATTCAGTGCATATTGTACAAGGAATATACAGGGGATATCAAACGATACACAAATACTATTTAAATATATATATATAAATAAATATATATATTCGGTTTAATCTGATCCTTCACAACAGCCGCCCCCTAATTAGTCCCACCTAATTAGCTAAGCAGAGACAGATTAACCGCACTGTCTACCACTCAAGGTCCGCTGTAAGGGTCAGTCAACTCACAAAGTCATGGGGTCATGGTCATCATCGATAGTATCTGGGAGTCGGGGCAGTTCTATTAGCCTCGCCACGGGTCGTGTGTAAGTTCGCCCTTGGACGAGTACTTCAGCTGCTCGGACCTTGCCATCGGCACCGGTGATCACTTTGCTTACGCGGCCAGCCGGCCACATAGCTCTGGGTAGTGACTGGTCGATAATCATGACGACTGTTCCTTCTGTCAAATTGTCTCTCTCTTTTACCCACTTCTGGCGGGTCTGTAGAGACGGTAGGTAGTGGAGTAGGAAGCTGCTCCAAAACTTGTCAGCTAGTACTTGACTGTACCTCCACATTCTTCGGCCGTTCGCTTCTTCAGGCCTGTACATTGTCTGGGGTAGCGCGGGGTCCAGCCGCTCCATTAAGAGTGTGTTGGGGGTGACTGGGTCGACATCTGCTACATCACTGGAGACGTAACCGAGGGGTTTTGAGTTCAATACTCCCTCGATCTCCGTGAGGACTGTCATTAGGACTTCCTCCGCCACAGTCTGGGCCCCAAGCACGGCGTACAGGGCTGTCTTTATAGAACGTACTTCTCGTTCCCAGGTTCCACCGAAGTGGGGTGCGTTCGGGGGATTAAACTGGAAGTCAATCTGGGATGGAGCTAGGTGGGTCTTAAGTTCTGGGCCCATAGCTTGGAAGCTCTCTCTCAGCTCTCTTTCTCCGCCTTTGAAGTTTGTCCCGTGATCAGACAACAATGTAGACGGTTTTCCTTTCCGTGATGTGAATCTTCGGAAGGCCATAAGGAATGAGTCTGTGCTCATGGTCGGAAGGAGCTCGATATGTATCGCTCTGGTGGTCATGCATTTGAATACAATACCCCACCGCTTCTCGGTTCCTCTTCCTCTCTTTATATACAACGGGCCAAAACAGTCCATGCCTGTGGAGTGGAATGGCTTGTCGCCGAGTCGGAGGCGACAGGGGGGTAGGTCAGCCATCCGTGGTATGCTGGGCTGCGCGCGCCACTTTCGGCAGTCTAGACAGGTTCGCTGGAAGCGTCGCACCGCTTCTCTTCCTTGAAGTATCCAATAGCGACGTCTGATCTCCGCGAAGACTCTCTCTGCTCCTGCGTGGTGTACATCCTCGTCGTATTTCTTTATGATCAGCTCTGTGACCTTGTGTCGGCTGTTCAAGACGATCGGGTACTTAATGTCATCCGGTAGATCGGGGGCTCTCCGCAGGCGACCACCCACTCTGATGAGATTATGGGCGTCACTCTCGGGTGCCAGGTGGAGCAGTCTGCTGTCTGATGGGACGGGCTTTCCTCCCTGTAGACAGTCTAGCTCATCGGGGAACGAGTCTCTCTGGGCTTGTTGTAGTAGAAGAAGTTCTGCTTCTTCGTAGTCAGCTGCTGAAATGTCAGTGGTGGACTGAATCTCTGGGTGGTGCCACAGGAATGTCCTCTGCTGCGCACTCTCTAGGGTAATGCAGTCATCTATGTTGGGGTCTGTGGAGGCGACTGTGCTCAGTCCACAGAACATAGGTTTCTCGTTCTCAGCCTCCTCGTTACTTGCTTCCCGTAGGGTGGGCGTAGGCCACTCTTCTTCGGGGAGCTTGAGGAATTCTGGTCCGTCACTGTAGATGTTGCGACGGGTGAGGTCATCCAGGGACATTCCCCGGGTGATGACGTCAGCTGGGTTGTGTTTGGTGTCCACATACCGCCAGCTCGCTGCTTCTGTTAACTCTTGAATCTCGGTGACTCTGACTCCCACGAAGACTTTGTATCTGCATGAATCAGACTTGATCCATGTGAGTACTGTCGTGGAATCTGACCACAAGATTGTTCTGTGCACCGGAATGGTGAGTTCATGTTGGATTAACGTGGCTAGATGCGCTCCTGCTAGGGCTGCGCAGAGCTCTAGACGCGGGATAGATTGTTGCTTTCGTGGGGCTATTCTTGAGCGAGCCAGGATGAAAGCAGTGTGTATCTTTCCTCCCTTCTCTTGGGCACGCAAGTAGGCCACCGATCCATAGGCTACTTCGGAGGCGTCGCTGAAGACGTGTAGATCAATCTTGCATGTCTCTGGCCTCACTGTGGATGGGAAGTAGCTGCGGCGTATATTGACGCCTGGGAGTGAGCGGAGTTCCGTCTCCCACTCTCTCCATGTTGAGGCAAGGTGTGCGGGTATTGGGTCGTCCCAGCCCTGGTCCTTGTCCCATAGTGCTCGTACAATCATCTTTGCCCTGGTGGTGTAAGGTAGAATACATCCCAACGGGTCATATTGTCTGGCGAGTGTTCTGTACACACTCCGTCTGGTGGTCGGTGTCGCCGTCGACCTTCCCTGCTCTGGAGTCAGGGGTTTGTGTCTATATTGGAGCGAGTCTGTTTTGAAGCGCCAGACGAGTCCTAGTGTCATTTCTTGGGCTTCTCCTGGGATGGTCGCCATCCAGGTCTCGCTGCTGGCAGCCTTGTCCGCGGGGGAGAGGCTGCGCAATACGTGCGGGTCACTGCTGGCCCACTGCCTGAGATCAAAGCCGCCTTTGATCAGGGAGGCGCGTAGCTTGATTAGGAGAGCCTCGGCTTCTTCTTGAGTCGAAACGCTTTGTAAACAGTTGTCCACGTAGAAACTGTTCTTCACACTGTGTCGGACCTCTTCATCTGCTGCTGGGTCCTCTGCGACGTGTTTCTGTAGTGCAAATGTAGCACAGCACGGGCTGCATGTGGTTCCGAAGGGGAGTACTTCCCACTGGTAGATGGCTGGGTTCTCATCTCCGATCCTCTCTCTCCATAGGAACCGCAGCAGGGGCTTGTCCTCCTCCACTAGTCTCACCTGCAGGAACATCCCTTTGATATCCCCGCTGATAGCCACCTTGTCCTGGCGGAAGCGCAGTAGCACGCCTAGTAGGGAGGGGCCGAGTGTGGGGCCGGGCAAGAGCTCTTTATTCAGATTTTGGGATCCGATCTGGTAGCTGCAGTTAAACACAATGCGATCCTTGCCGTTGTGGTGGACCTTGTGATGCGGCACGTACCATGATTCGGTCGTCTGATCGGCCTCTTTAATGTCAATCTTTGTCACGTGTCCCGCTGTGATTAGCTTCTCAATCTCAGCGCGGTACACACTCTCTTGAGCGGGGTCTTTGGCTAGGCGCCGCTCTGTGTTCAATAGATAGCGCTCCGTGGCGTCTTTCTTTGCGTGAAAGGTGGGCATTCCCTCTCGCCTCAGGAGTGGAGTTGCGTATCTCATCACTCCGCCGACTGTGACTCTCTTTGTCCCTTGCTCGAGTAGGTTGATGGCGTAAATGTCTTCTTTAGAACGAATATCTTTCTTTTCGTTCTTAAAGGGCATTGTCTCTAGTGTCCATAGCCTCTCGACATGCTGCAGGAGAGTGGTGTCTTCTTCTGTCGTTCTGGAGTGGAGGCAGCTAGTGGCTGCTGTTCGGTTGAGAGATTTAGCGAGGAGGCCTTGTAGGGTCCACCCTAGGCGGGTCTCGACTGCTGCAGGACAGCCTCGGGGTCCTGTATGGACCCGGTCAATCGGGACTATGAGTTCTGCATGGTCGGAGCCTATCAGCAGGGTCGGGGTAGCGCCGTCTATGAGCGGGATAGGTAGTTGTCGCAGGTGCACATATTTATCCATCAACTTGGCGATAGGGTAGGTGTACTGCGATAGTCCTATTTCTTGGCTGGTGAAAGCATTTGTAATCCTATACCGTCGCTCTGGCTGCCCGTTTGCTGCGATAGTGAAGGAGACATTCTCGCCCTTTATCGTCTTTAAATCTCTTCTTATTGTCCGAATCGTCATTTCGTTCTCGCTCCCCCGCAGTCCCAGCTGGGCCGCAGCGGACGCGAGCAGAAGGGTCTTCTCTGACCCGTCATCAAGGACGGCGTAGGTGTCCATGACTTTATCTTGGTAGCTCAATGTCACACGGACTACCTTTAGGAGCACTTGGGCGCCGCTGCTGCTGGCGGGGTCAATGTACATGACACTTGCCTTGGTGCCGCTCGATGGTGCAGGTGAAGGCCGTCTTCTGTTACTGTCGTGTAGTATATCTAGATGGGCTCCGTCGCACCGACTGCACCTTTTCTTTAGGCGGCATTCGGCTGCCATGTGTGGTCGCGCACATCGGTAACAGCGCCTGTTGGACTTTATCCATTGACTCACTTCTTCTGCATTCATCTTTGTGAACAGGTCACATTGTGACAGCCAGTGTTCTTTCTCACAGTAGGGACACACCATCTTCCACTTCTCTTTTCTCGAGGGGGTACTGTGGCTCTTACTGCTCGGTACTGACTCTGATTGGTGCATGACAGTCACCGATCTTCTTCCATCATTTATTCTCCTGGGTCCCTCTCTGGAGCTTGGCGTGCTCCGCCCGAACGTATCCAGTCGTAAGCTGCTGACTTCTCTCGCCAGGAAGTCGGCTAGATCAAGGAGGGATGGTTCGGGGCCGTTAGGATCCCGGTAGTCCCTCTGCCGCCTAAAACGCTCTTGTCTTGCGGGTGGCAGCTTCTCCAAAATCCTCTCGACGTTAGAGTTGGCGTATAGCTCATGCATGCCCTTTTCCCGTTGCGCTCCCAGCATCCCTACCAGGGACTGCACTTTGATTGACAGGTCGTCTAATGAGCGATTGTCTGTTGCTGGGGGTAGGCGATCAATATGCCTTATCTCTTGGATTACGTAATCCCATATATACGTCCATATCTCTGGTCCAGCGCGGCTAGGGCCGCTGTGTATGGGGTCGTAGAGGTGGCATAGGCTAGCGCTATATTGTGCGCTCGCGGTACTTTCAGGTGCTTCAGTAATATTGCATACTTGTGGCGTTCATCAGCGACATCCACCATCATTGTCTCTAAGCACATCCGGAGCTCCGTGTACTGTGCTCGATTCTCATAGGTGAAGTCTGGAAACGACGGCGTGGCAATGTATGACGCCGTGGATGGCTGATACATCGGCGAGCGTTGGGGGAGAGACCTCCTAGGCGAGTCCCCTCTTGCGCCTCTCTGTGGGCTGGTACCGACAGGGTACCATGGCCCGCTGGTCCAGGTGCTATTCCTCGGGGCTGGTCGTGCGTCGTGCTCACCCGTGAATAGAGTCGGGGGTCTGTAGCGCAGCGCCGCGGGGGTATAGCCTGGGCTGTACTGGACCTCCTGGTCCGGTGGAGTGCTGTGCTGTCGTCGGGCTTGGTTCTCCTCCTCTCCCTCTTCTTCCTCTATCAGGTCTTCCAGATCCTGTAATCGTTTATTTAGCTTCTCCGCAGTGTATGCCGCTCCTTCCTTGTAGCTGGGTCTCGCTTGGACCGGTCTGGGAAGGGGGTCTGCGGGGGGTATAGGCTTGGTCTGTTGGTCAAGTTCAGGGTCGCTTGCTCGGTTAGGAGACGCTGCCCTTGACTGTTGTCTCGACGAGTTCCTTGAACCCCTGGCGGAGGGAGAGGGTGTTGCCTTGCGGATCAGCTGCTCCATTAGCTGCGCTTGTAACTTGTCGCGCTCGACTTCGCGCTTGGTGAGATCTGCTTCTCTTTGGGCACCGGCAGCGGCGCGCTGGGCGTCGGCCCGGTCTCTTGCCATATTCTCTTCCGTCTGAAGGCGTCTCATCTCCAGGCGTGTGCGCTCTTCTTCGCTCCGTTGCTGTGCTTGGAGTCGATCGCGTTCGCCCTGAAGTCGGTCGCGTTCGGTAGAGGCTGTCAGGCTGACGAGGAACGCCTGTTGTAGCATCCTCTCCGCTTCGCTGGGGGAAGGCGGTTGTGGAGGTGAGCCGCTCCTGGGTGAGCCGCTCCTGGGTGTACTCGTTGGGGAGTCCTGGAGCTCTATTTCCTCGGCGCTCTCCTCCTCTTCTTCCGTGCAGAGTTCTCTCTCTGTAGGGTTGTCTTCCTCCCGGGGCTGGTCGGGGACTACTTCTTCGGTATTGGCGGGGGGTAAAGGCATGTCAGCTCCCTCCTGGTCCCCACCGTGAGCTTGGTCAGTTACATTAGGACCTACTAGGGCCTCTGTGGTCGGGGAAACCTGGTCGTTAAGGTCAGACATAATTTTACTTTCTACTTTTACCGCGTTTACCGTTTGTCGAAGGCTAGGTAGTTGACTGACAGCGTAATCTTCTAAGTACTGAGGTGTCTGTCGTCTGCGCCGCGGGCGTTCTACGTTAGGAGGACCGTTTCGTGGAGTGTTCATCATAGGCCATTTTAATATTAATAACACTATATTAATATTACACTAGTTACCCTCCGGCTCGAAGGACCAATTGTAACTGAGGGGTACAATTCCCTGACTGTATTGATAAGTATGGTATTATTAAACCACTACCTCTTGTACTTTAACTTCTGGCCATCCAGTACATGATATAGATATGATGAACACTTTCCCACCTGATGAAACGAAGTCCACACAAATGTACAAATCGAATATTTAATATAGCAAAAGGTATATACAACGTTCACTTGTTTACACTTATGATTTGAAATGCACTTGTATGGCAAATGAGTATTCGTAGGTAAATCAACATTGAATGTCCAATCTCTGGTTACGCAGGGAGTAAGTATACAACCCGGTTCTTTAGGGAACTATAGCGATGGTACTTAAATGATTATAGCTGGATACACTAAGGGGGGGGGGGGGGGGTCCCGCTGGTTGTAAGACAGTAGGAGGGGGGGGTTAGAGAAGCCGCTGGCGGTATCCCATCTGGCCGACGATTTCTTGGGAGAATTCAAAGTCTTGAACACGGTGCCCACAGAACCTCGGTCCGCAGATGAATACAGCTGGACCCTCTGGTGGACGGTAGCTGCCGGTCCACAACGGAGAGACGTGAGGCGACCTCACTGGTGTAGAGCGCCGTCTCACCTGGACTCCTCTCCGGGGGGTAGTTCCAACACTCCGCAGTGTTGGCCGTTATCCATGGAATAATCAAAGCACCCAAAGCATAATCCAAGCCGTGGAAGGCTCGCCGTCGTCCGGGTAGAGTAATCCAATGTACAGGTCCGCTCGTCCTGGCCCGAAGCTCCTCGGATGCAAGCACCACTAGTGGTCTGCCCAGCCTGGTTAAGACTCCAGATAACGTCAGGAACGATGGGGGTGCTGCTCACTTTATAACTCTAACTGACGATGCACCATACATAATAGACTATTATTAGCTTAATAGAATACGTCCAACTCGACGGTATAGTGCCAAACTATGACAATTCAACTATTAATCCACACGATATCTCAATGCTTATTCTGAGGCCAAGTAGGCCTTACTGCACCACACGTGCGTCGTGTTACTCGGTTGGAGGGTAAAGAACTAATGGACTAAAAGAAAGTTCTACTTTACTTGCGCCATATATATATGCGCTGTGAACAAATAGTACCATTCATATTTCGCCAGACGTATTCCTACGCGGAACCGGGCTTGCCACGACATGTTGGGCGGCACGATTGAACTTGAACCTAGGGGTATGGCTGCTGGCGCCAGGTTCTCGTCCAATGGTAGAATGAAACTATTATGGGCTGTTTAGTAGACTAAAGGGATATTCAGTGCATATTGTACAAGGAATATACAGGGGATATCAAACGATACACAAATACTATTTAAATATATATATATAAATAAATATATATATTCGGTTTAATCTGATCCTTCACAACACCTGTAGTGTTTCTTGTTTTATATCCTGTTGCAGATTATGTATGCATGCCCACTAACTCTCCTGTTGCAGATTATGTATGCATGTCCACTAACTCTCCTGTTGCAGATTATGTATGCATGCCCACTAACTCTCCCCTGTTGCAGGTTATGTATGCATGCCCACTAACTCTCTCCTATTGTAGATTATGTATGCATGCCCACTAACTCTCTCCTGTTGCAGATTATGTATGCATGCCCACTAACTTTATCCTGTTGCAGATTATGTATGCATGCCCACTAACTTTATCCTGTTGTAGATTATGTATGCATGCCCGCGAACGCTCTCCTGTTGCAGATTATGTATGCATGCACACTAACTCTCTCCTGTTGCAGATTATGTATGCATGCACACTAACTCTCTCCTGTTGCAGATTATGTATGCATGCCCACTAACGCTCTCCTGTTGCAGATTATGCATGCCCGCTAACGCTCTCCTGTTGCAGATTATGTATGCATGCCCGCGAACGCTCTCCTGTTGCAGATTATGTATGCATGCACACTAACTCTCTCCTGTTGCAGATTATGTATGCATGCCCACTAACGCTCTCCTGTTGCAGATTATGCATGCCCACTAACTCTCTCCTGTTGCAGATTATGCATGCCCGCTAACGCTCTCCTGTTGCAGATTATGTATGCATGCCCACTAAACACTCTCTTCTGAAGCTGTCCTTTAAACAAAGCCATGTAAAAAGACTGTCTATTATAGATATATATTCGCAATCTCTGATTTGATATGTCTATGTCTAACACTGGTAAGAGACACGAAGGAGTGACTGGTTGTATTTATCTTTTTGGGAGAGGGGAGGATATATATTTTTTTTTTTTTTTTTTGTCGTCGTGATGTCTTGATTTTGTCTGTCCTGTCTGCTTTGTTTGTATCTGTTAAAACATTGAATACAAATAATATCAAGCATAAAAAAATTTAAAATAAAAACCTCTCTCTTCTGTTGTGGAGTGGACCGTGGTCAGAGGACAACCTGCAGAAGAAAAAGGTTAGTCTTTGCAGATGTCATTGTCAAATTATAATTTCAGTGTGTAATAGTGTTTTATAGTGTAATAATGTAATACTATGTAATAGTGTCCTAGTGTAATAGTGTGTAATTGTGTAATAGTGTTATACGAATAATGCAGGGAGATTGGTCTTTTGCCCCGCCCCTACACTTAATCTAACATGCTACTAGAGAAGAAATGGGTTATAGGTTTATGATATAGGCCACTGAATTATAGTTGATACACACCCCATCTGATGAGTTACACGTGTATTATTGAAAAGCCCTATACAACAGTATGCAACCATTAACCTGATGAATTGAAAATGGGGGACCCTGATGTAAACAAGACGAAAGTCTTTCTCTGGTCTGCATCCCCTTAACAATTGTGTGTATTGAGCTGTACTGTATTGTACCCATTATGCAATCTGTTAATAAAGTTTTCAATCAATCAATCAATCAATCAATCACCTACTTACTGCATTACCATGCCTGTCCAGCTGGAGGCGCAGTAGAATTAGCAGAGACATGACTGCCTCGGACTTCTCTCACTTCTTCTTCGTGCTCTTGCCATGTTTGCGGAAGCTCGGTTAGACAGCCAGATAGCTAACACTCTGCTACAATAGTAGTCGGCTCATTTTACTGTGCATGTTTCACAACTTATTATAATCAAAGATGAATCTACCAAAGGCACCGGATTCCTTGTGCTTCGACAAGGACGTTTTTATGAAAGTGAGAATATGTGACATGATGAATGATCGGTTTCCCCCAATTAGCTAGCAAGCTAACACTAACGTCAGTTGGCTAACTAGTTATTTCACCTCCCTTGGTTTATATTTAAACGTGTGTATGTGTTGTTGTTAAAGAATACAGTACTTTACATTATTTCCGGCTTGGAACTATAGTTGGAGATAATAGTGGATATGTATGCATGGAGTCTAGTTAGCTTAAACACCTAACGAAATGAGCTTGGTAGCTACCTAGTCATAGTTAGTCAGGCTACGATTAATGTGTGTATTTGAGATCTAATGTATCTGCATGTTCGTCTGTCTCTATACCAATTGTATTTTTGTCTGTTTGATATTGCAGTTTCCTTTTGCTTAAATGCCAGATAGACGTTCTTATGGGACTCTTTATCTTCCTGCTTTGCCATAAGACTGTCATAAATGTCACTATGAATTGAAAATGGGGGACCCTGATGTAAACAAGACAAACGTCTTTCTCTGGTCTGCATCCCCTTAACAAGTGTGTGTATTGAGCCGTACTCTATTGTACCCATTCTGCAATCTGTTAAATAAAGTTTTCATTCATTCATTCATTCATCCCCTCTGTCTCCAGGATGACTTTGACGTTGATCAGTTTGTGGCGGAGTGTCGTAAGCAGGTCCAGCTGGAGGAGATGAGGGAGGACCTGGAGCTCTACTATAAGCTGCTGAAGACAGCTATGGTGGAGCTCATTAACAAAGACTATGCTGACTTTGTCAACCTCTCCACCAACCTGGTGAGTTGTTGTTATTATTACACACACTCTGCAGTCTCAGTCTCTTATTTACTATCAGTAAGAAAGTGTGCCCTTAACCTTTTTTATATATATTTTTTTATTTTAGTATCATCATACCACAACACCTCCAAACTGGTTAGTTTGACAGCACCAGCCAGTATTTTACCAAACCTCTCAGAGTAACAATGCTATATACATCAGAGCGGCACATCCGGGTACTTTGGCTTTTTCCGCTGCCACGCTTTTGTTTTGTTAGTGCATCATGTTAGTCAAGCAATTACTTTCTATTTCCCCAGTCAGCTGCAGGATATTTCTTAATTTCCCTACCTGGACGCCTAAATATTAAAGTCAACCAACTTGTGTCTAGCCACGCCCAATGTGCGTCTAGCCACGCCCCCAGCATTATGTAGCAGTAATCCCCCCCTTTTTAACACCCAGAACTAGCTCAATTGGTAGCGCTGCCTTGCTGTGGATCCTGCGGTCCGTTGGTGACAAGTTCGATACCCTTCAATTTTTAATTTTTTTTTAACATGCATTCTTTCGCCGGTTAAGTTTAGGCATGTTAACTTTAAGCATTGTTTCGGAGTTGGTTAACACTTTAACTGCCGGGAAACGCTTTACAGCGTCATTCCCGGCCATGCTCAAGTTGCCGAAGGACGCTTTACAGCGTCTTTAATATCAATATTTCAAAAATCTGTGATCGGATTCATATTTCCCCTCCGCTGGCCTGAGATCCACCAGGAGGACCCACTGAGCTCTCTGGCGGTTCAGGAGCGCCATCTGGTGGCCGATCGGCGCAATCGCCAAACAGGAAGTGCTGTGGAGGTTGTGCTGGTCGGCCATATTACTTCCGGGCACTCGGTTTGGCTGCCGGCACTCTGGCTCGTCACAATATATAGCGATCCATTGCCAATAACTCGATAAACAACATGATTTGGACGTATATAGTATTATACAAGCTGGAAATGGTTCATCAGGATAAACATCCCATAATCGAAAACGGTCTACACCACGCTGATCGTCCAACGGCGCGAGGAAGATCCGGTAAGATTCAGCGTTATCTTTGAACGTGTTCCATATAAACTGTTATGATGAACATATGACCCACACTAGATGAATGATATAACGCTGCCCACGGAATTATAAACGATCCCCCGCCCATCCGGTCATCATCAGATCATACGTAGATCATTCTAGAAGTACGTCCAATTGAATTTTTTTATATCGCCCCGATTGCCATCAAACTGTATTTCATCATCAATATAATGCATTTGGGGCTATAGATCACGTTCTGGAGAAAGCTGCAGAAAGATATGAAAACATACTTATACATTAGACCATACTTTACTATGAATATGTGAATGAAAAAGTTTAACGTTGCTACACAATGAACAATACATATAGGACTTTGAATGGGCCCTAATAATGGCAATGTAGCAATAGAATTAAAAAAGTTATAGCCATGCAAAGAAGGGGTACTTCTCCATAGACAAATAGAGCCGGCAACCTATGGTATATAATGAATTTAGCCTTAGGCAATCAAAGTGTTAAGGTTAAGGTTAGGCATTGTTTCGGAGTTGGTTAAGGTTAGAAGGGTTAAGTTTAGGCGCTGTTAAGGAGCTGGTTAAGGTTAGAGTTTGTCTTAGAGAATGGCAATATTCTTTCGGAGTTGGTTATGGTTAAGGTTAAGGTTAGGCATGGTTTCGGAGTTGGTTATGGTTAAGGTTAAGGTTAGGCATTGTTTCGGAGTTAGTTAAGGTTAGAAGGGTTAAGTTTAGGCGCTGTTAAGGAGCTGGTTAAGGTTAGAGTTTGTCTTAGAGAATGGCAATAGACAGCCTATTTCCGCGCTGCAGCGTGAGGCAATAGACAGCCTATTTCCGCGCTGCAGCGTGAGGCAATAGACAGCCTATTTCCGCGCTGCAGCTCTCTCGCGCTGCCGCGGTCACATGGGCGTAGTGGCCAATCAGAGAAACGCCTAAAATATTCACGCTACCTGGACATTTAATATTATGCTTATGAATCTCCAAGTGACTTAAAACTAAGATGTGATGACTATTTCTGGGCAAAGATGGTCTTCAGCGTGATTTATATCCGTGTGTCTTGTCTTAATGTTGTAGTTTATGAACAAACGCCATCTAATCCCTGTTTATTGTTGTTTGTTGTTTTGAGTTGTTTTGGCATGGACGTGGGAGACCAACATAGAGGTGTGGTGATCGAAATTTAGTATTTTAGTAGCCTACCCATCCCCCCACCACCCCAACCACCTCCAATGTACAGCCCCCCACCCACCTACCCAACACTCCCCCCACCCCACCTCCTCCAATGTACAGTTTCTTCGTCAAATGTATATACTCTTTTTTTTATTATTATTTTTTTTATCACAAACAGTACTGTATTTGTAAATCTGGTATGTCATAAATGTATAGATGTAGCAGCACTGTCTATCTGTATGTCATGTATGTCATATATGTTATGATGAATTGAAAATGGGGGACCCTGATGTAAACAAGACGAAAGTCTTTCTCTGGTCTGCATCCCCTTAACAATTGTGTGTATTGAGCTGTACTGTATTGTACCCATTCTGCAATCTGTTAATAAAGTTTTCAATCAATCAATCAAGCCCCTCCCCCCCAGCCTTTCCTCCCCTGTGTCACTCTCCCCCTCCCCCCTCCCCCTTGATTGGGGATCCCCCTCCCCATCAACAACCCTAAAACGCAGGGCGCCCCTCCCCCCAGCCCCCCCCCCCCCATCTTTCCTCCCTTGTGTCACTCTCCTCCTCGCCCCTCCCTCTTGCCATGTCATCACCAAATTTCCAGGCACCCTTTCCCCCCTCTCCCTCCTCATCCCTTCTCCCCTCCCCCCTTCTCCCCTCCCCCCTCATCTCCCCCCACCTGCTTTTCACGCCAGAAAAAGTTCAAACTGGTATAAATGCTGGTCGGATTTACAGCCAGGCATCTCCAAAACATCACAAAATAACTATTTCCGCCATCTTTCCTCGACAGCCCGCAACTGCAACCTCCGAAACGTCCACCACGCCCCCCCACCTCGCACCCAAACTACTGCTATCAATTTGTTCCAATAACAAACTATGCTGTTCCTGTTCACACTAGACACTACTATCAGACTCAAGAAGAAATGCCTGACACGTACTGTAACACTTAGCAACCTCAGACCCATCATCGCTCAGCCAAGGCCGGCCACACCCCCCATCACAAAATCACTGACAATGGCCCTTCTGAATGTTAGATCGTTGAGCAACAAATCTTTCTTAATCAATGATCTGATAACTGAAAAGAATTTGCAATGCATGTTCCTAGTCGAGACCTGGCAACTGAAATCCTACTAGTCGGTCCTATAACAAAAAGAGAAATGTTACAGAGCAATATGGGGAAACTTACTCCTTGGATCAAACCCGAAGTTACAAGTCTTGGTGTTATAATAGACTCAGACCTAAGCTTTAAATCACACATCAACAAGGTGACAAAAACATAATTGTTCCACCTTAGAAACATAGCTAAGGTACGGCCGTTTATAAATCAAAAAGTCGCTGAAAAACTGATCCATGCCTTTATCTCAAGCCGATTTGACTACTGTAATGCACTCCTCACTGGCCTCCCAAAAAAAACCACAGAACGACTCCAACTCATTCAAAACTCGGCAGCTAGGCTACTAACTAGAACCAAGAGGAGAGACCACATCAGTCCTGTATTAGCTAACCTACACTGGCTTCCGGTAACATTTAGAATTGATTTCAAGGTCCTCCTCCTTATATACAAAGCACTAAATGGAACAGGACCAAGCTACATTGCAAATTCTCTAGTCAACTATGTGCCTCCTAGAACATTGCGATCATCTACTACTGGTCTATTGAAGGTTCCAAGCCACAGTCTAAGGAAAATCGGGGATGCAGCCTTTGCAAACTATGCACCAAAGTTATGGAACACACTACCTATGGACATTAGGGAAGCTAGATCTCTTAATATTTAAAAAAAATAAGCTAAAAACGTACCTCTTCACCATAGCCTTCTAATACACTCCACTGTACTGTAGCACTATTTTACTCTGTCCATTCTATTGCATAATTTTACTATATTCTATTCTACTATTCTATTATTGCACTGTATTATTTTACTCTTGTCTATTGCTTTTTATTACAGGTTCAAAACTGTTAGGTATTGAACTGTGTGTGTATCGAGCAGAAGAGACTGTCATGAGCAGGAGACTACTGTCTGATACGGCTTGCCTTAAAATGTGCATTTGTGGTGTCAGGCAACAGGAGACTGTCATGAGCAGGGGATACTGTCAGCTTTAATACTGTCTGATATGGCTTGCCTTAAAATGTGCATTTTGGTGTCAGGCAGAAGAGAAGACTGTCATGTTTTGAACTATGGATACCGAACAAAGGTTTGGGACGGCTTTGAACTGTTGAAACAGTAATTCAGAACAGTTTTACCATTGTACGACTTTGAACTGTTGAACAGTAATCCAGAACTATTTTATTGCACTGTACATTTTTTTTTATCTATTCTATTCTACAATTTTATTGCACTGCTCTATTTTACTCTTGTCTATTTTATCTTGCTCCTTTTATTATTGTCTATTTAAAACTGAATCAAACCATAAACTAGGTGGCCTGTTGGCGTGAATACTTTACCCAATGCAGTTGTCCTTCCGCGTTCGGTTTGCGCGCCCTGATTGGCCTCTCAGCGCCCAATCGCGTTGCGCCTAGCTTTCAGTTCCACAACGCAAGTCCTCGCCCATTTCCTTGTATTGTTTTCATATCAATCGACATCACATCAATATACATAACGTATTGTAACGCGCTATTCATATCAATCGGCATCACATCAATATAAATAACGTAGTGTTTTCATCTCTTCATATCAATCGGCATCACCTCAATATAAATAACGTAGTGTTTTCACACTACGTTATTTATATTGATGTGATGCCGATTGATATGAATAGCGCGTTACGTTAATATCTGAGATGAAAACACTACGTTATTTATATTTATGTGATGCCGATTGATATGAAGAGATGAAAACACTACGTTATTTATATTGATGTGATGCCGATTGATATGAATAGCGCGTTACGTTAATATCTGAGATGAAAACACTACGTTATTTATATTTATGTGATGCCGATTGATATGAAGAGATGAAAACACTACGTTATTTATATTGATGTGATGCCGATTGATATGAATAGCGCGTTACGTTAATATCTGAGATGAAAACACTACGTTATTTATATTTATGTGATGCCGATTGATATGAAGAGATGAAAACACTACGTTATTTATATTGATGTGATGCCGATTGATATGAATAGCGCGTTACAATACGTTATGTATATTGATTTGATGTCGATTGATATGAAAACAATACGAGGAAATGGGCGAGGACTTGCGTTGTGGAACTGAAAGCTAGGCGCAACGCGATTGGCCGCTGAGAGGCCAATCGGGGCGTGCAAACCGAACGCGGAACTGCCTTGGGTAAAGTATTCACGCGGCCTGTTGGGATGTTAGATCCTAATGTGAAAAACTGTGATTTTATATGTCTGCACTTCATGTGCTCATTTTATGCCTGTCTTTTTTCTGTTGTGAAGCACTTTCAGCTGCAGTTTCTGTATGAAAGGTGCTATACAAATAAAGTTTATTATTATTATTATCATTACCCATTCTGAAATCTGTTAATAAAATGTTCAATCAATCAATCAATCAGTGTGATTGACGTATTGCCCGTTTGATGTATGAGGATGTAGTGTGGCCAGGTCGCGTGTACCTGTTCCGCAACAGTAAGTGACTTCCGGGGTAGGCCTGATTGGCCCCGACAGGCACGTGACGCGGCAAACTCAGGACGCGCAACGAGGCTGCTGAGAGCTGTCGCGCGGAATTAGGCTGTCTATTGCCATTCTCTAACACAAACTCTAACCTTAACCAGCTCCTTAACAGCGCCTAAACTTAACCGTTCTAACCTTAACCAACTCCGAAACAATGCCTAACCTTAACCTTAACCATGCCTAACCTTAACCATAGAAAGAATATTGCCATTCTCTAAGACAAACTCTAACCTTAACCAGCTCCTTAACAGCGCCTAAACTTAACCGTTCTAACCTTAACCAACTCCGAAACAATGCCTAACCTTAACCTTAACCTTAACCATGCCTAACCTTAACCGGCGAAAGAATACACGTTAAAAAAAAATCACGTTAAAAAAAAAAGATTTGATGGGATTCGAACTCACCAACAACGGACTGCAGGATCGCAGGACCGCTGCTCTGCCAGGTGAGCTATAGCACCGAATGAGAGTCATGGCGTATTTGGACGGTTACGTAATTCCGTAAGCTCTGCCGCTCGGCTCCGCGGAGCGTGCCGCGCGGCAGAGAAAGTTGCGCGTCACGTGCCTGTCGGGGCCAATCAGGCCTACCCCGGAAGTCACTTACTGTTGCGGAACAGTTACACGCGGCCAGGTCCCCAGCCCCTGGTCAATGATGGCTTCCTTACACATACTGGTGTTTAAATGGTCTCAAAGTTAGAAATGTTTACAGATTTCAAGGTAAGTGCTACATTGATGAAGTAGACTTCATATGTTCAGCATTCCCTCTGCTCTGTGTTCTCAGGTTGGGATGGACAAGGCCCTCAATCAGCTTTCAGTACCCCTGGGGCAGCTACGAGAGGAAGTCATGGTACATTGTGTGTGTGCGTGTGTGTTTCTGTATATGCCTGTCGTGTTTCTTGTTTTATATCCTGTTGCAGATTATGTATGCATGCCCACTAACTCTCCTGTTGCAGATTATGTATGCATGCCCACTAACTCTCCCCTGTTGCAGGTTATGTATGCATGCCCACTAACTCTCCTGTTGCAGATTATGTATGCATGCCCACTAACTCTCCCCTGTTGCAGGTTATGTATGCATGCCCACTAACTCTCCCCTGTTGCAGGTTATGTATGCATGCCCACTAACTCTCCCCTGTTGCAGATTAAAATTGCCCACTAACTCTCCCCTGTTGCAGATTATGTATTCATGCCCACTAACTCTCCCCTGTTGCAGATTATGTATGAATGCTCAGTGCCCACTAACTCTCCCCTGTTGCAGATTATGTATGAATGCTCAGTGCCCACTAACTCTCCCCTGTTGCAGATTATGTATGAATGCTCAGTGCCCACTAACTCTCCCCTGTTGCAGATTATGTATGAATGCTCGGTGCCCACTAACTCTCCCCTGTTGCAGATTATGTATGAATGCTCGGTGCCCACTAACTCTCCCCTGTTGCAGATTATGTATGAATGCTCGGTGCCCACTAACTCTCTTCTGTTGCAGATTATGTATGAATGCTCTGTGCCCACTAACTCTCTTCTGTTGCAGATTATGTATGAATGCTCGGTGCCCACTAACTCTCCCCTGTTGCAGATTATGTATGAATGCTCAGTGCCCACTAACTCTCTCCTGTTGCAGATTATGTATGAATGCTCAGTGCCCACTAACTCTCCCCTGTTGCAGATTATGTATGAATGCTCGGTGCCCACTAACTCTCCCCTGTTGCAGATTATGTATGAATTCTCGGTGCCCACTAACTCTCTTCTGTTGCAGATTATGTATGAATGCTCGGTGCCCACTAAACTCTCTTCTGTTGCAGAGTCTGCGGTCCTGCGTGAGCGAGGTGATTCAGGCCATAGACAACCAACTGTCTAAACAAGATGACCTGCAGAAGAAGAAGGTGAGGCTTTGCAGTAGGCTTGCTGCGGTTGTTGGTAATACCGGTGTTACTCTTGTGTTCAGGCATCCACCCATTCATTTTTTTAAATAAAAATAAAACCCACATAGTTAGTTTTCACATATCCGTGCCCACATTCAAGTAAAAAAAAATGTAAAGCTAATTTGTAAAATACTAAACATGTTATCAAGCGTGTAAATCAGATTATAAACTGAACGTGTGTGGACAGTAGGGCTGCTGAGCCCGAACATTCGAACCTTTGTTCGTTACGTTGGCATTCGAATTCTAAATCATCATTCAAATTTTATTTTTTTTATAATAAATGTTTTGTCTTTTTTTCCCCTATTTTTTTTCTATTCATTCTGTTTAAACCAATGGGGGTTTTCTTCACAGTTGCAGATAAAGATTAGGCTACACTAATATTATAGTATTAAAACTGATGAGTTATATTCATTAACTCAGTGCTTCTCAAACTTTTTCTATCAGGCCCCCCTTTGGCGGACCAAAATATTTTGGGCCCCCCCCCTCGCCCCAACAAAATAGTCATGAAATGGGCCATGTTTAAATTTATTGAAATAACACCAATATCGTGACCTTTCAAATTGTGCAACCACTTTACAACTGTGCAATTGTGCAACAACATAACAATACAGTCCAATACACACTCAAAGACTCAAAAAAAAATCTTAATCTTAATTTTTTTTTCTTTTTTTTAATAAATCTCAAGGCCCCCCCTGTCGCCCCCCACTTTGAGACGCCCCCCACTTTGAGAAACACTGCATTAACTCATTGGGGGCCAACAGCAGAGGGCGCTGATGGCCCTTCAGCGCCAGTGCTTTATCCAATGTAGGATGGGACTTACTTGCACAATAATCTTTATGAATGGGTGTACTTATCATTGTACATTTTGATCTATGTACATGTATGATGTTACCCCGAATATGTAAAGCTGTGGGCACCAACGCGATTTACACCAATCATTGTTTAAGAAGCACAGTGAAGTTACCGGTTGTTATTTGATTGATTGATTGATTGATTGATTATGTTATTAACAGATTGCAGAATGGGTACAATACAGTACAGCTCAATACACACAATTGTTAAGGGTTGCAGACCAGAGAAAGACTTTCGTATTGTTTACATCAGGGTCCCCCATTTTCAATGCATCATAACATATATGACATACATGACATGCAGATAGACAGTACTGCTACATCTATACATTTATTACATACCAGATTTACAAATACAGTACTGTTTGTGATACAAGAAGAGTCTAAAAAAGAGAGTACCGGTATATACATTTGACGAAGAAACTGTAGATTGCAGGAGGTTGGCAGGTAGGAGATTGGTAGGTGGGGTGGAGGGGTATTTCGTATAACGCACACGCGACCCCACAACCTCAATGTAAATAAACCATAATCACCCTACAAAAACAGTACTGTATTTGTAAATCTGGTATGTCATAAATGTATAGATGTAGCAGTACTGTCTATCTGTATGTCATGTATGTCTGTAAACTTGTGCACAACGGAGTGTGGCTCTATAGCAGAGTCATTTGATATGAAGTTTGTAGTTAGATGGCATGCTTTGTAGCAACCTCCCTCTGCAAAAGGACACTGTTGCACGAAGCGATTTCACTGGATGTCCCGGACACAATGGAAGTATGGATATATTCGTAACGAATAATAAAAAATATATACAGTTAACTGGAATATGTTAGTTGTTTACACAATGTTGGATTATGTAATTGGTTTGTCAAGACCCATTGTCAAAACAATAATACATTGCAGGATTTATATGAAGTTTGTTGTTAGATGGCATGCTTTTAAGCAACCTCCCTCTGCTTCTAGACACGGAGGCACTTTTTTTTTACCTACTTTTTCTGCGGATGGTTTTGTGAATAAATCTCCATTATGCTTCAATTACTGTGTGTTTATTCTATAGCAATAAGGTTGGGTGAATTCGGCCATTGTATAAAAGACATTACATCACTTGAAGTCGTGTGTTATAGGAATTAGATCACTCCTATGGGGGTCTAACGACCCTCGGCTGCGCCTCGGGCCTAACAACCACCCATAGGCGTGATCTAATTCCTATAACACACTATTGCGTGATGTAATGCTTAATTGGCAACCCTACTTTGTCATTGTCAAAGTTCTCATCTCATTCCACCAGCGCACATATGAACCATGTGTGAGATTATGTGCAAAATAAATCAGTATTGTTTTTTGGTGAAGTGCCCCTTTAAAACACCCTGCAACAGGCTAGCACTTTATGTAGAGCACCTATATCATGTGTTCTCTCTTGTCCACTAGGTGTGTGTGATGAGGCTGATCCAGGTGGTGCGTTCAGTAGAGAAGATCGAGAAGATCCTCCACTCGCAGAACTCCAAGGAGTCCAACTCTCTGGAGATCGGCAGGTATATAAGCAGCCATACCGTGGCTATGTTACTGTACCATGCTCAAAGCCACTCACAGACATTGGTCCAGTGTTTGGGTCCATCCACCAACCCTGAGTTTCAAATAGATTAAGCTTGATTACTGCATTGTGTATGGTTGTATTAACGGTGTGGTTTTATTTATGTGTGTGTGTAGTCCTATGCTAGCAGGTCAGATCCTGGAGAGGATAGCTACGGAGTTTAACCAACTACAGTTCCATGCTGTACAGAGCAAAGGGATGCCCCTGCTGGACAAAGTCAGACCTGTAAGTCTTATCTATCAGTCTATCTTTCTTTATTTCTAGCACTCCTATTAGTCCTAAATCTACTACATATTATAATTAGGAATGTATTTCTTTGCATATAGTCTCACGGTGCCACACCCAAGTCAAGTTGTCCATCTGAGAAACATCCATGCATGCCTTTCACCCAGGGGTTTGGAGGGGGTGGGTGTAGGACAGCCATATGGCCAAAATATATCATAATATTTGTCTTAGTTTTGACAGCATTTGGTGGTACAGTTACAGCCATTAGGACTATCTACCATTCTACGGCGGTGTAACCAGAGCGCCCCCTACTGGTTGATACCGTTAATACGGCAACCACCGGAAACCACTCGGCAGGGGTAGACCGTCCTAAGGGCTACACCTGTATTTAGTTTCCCAGTACAAATGACATGGCAGGGCTGTACACTGCGACGAGATGATCGCGAATTGCCCCTTTAATTGGCCGTTGCGATTGGTAAATATTATCTGGGGGTGGGCTTGCGAGTAGTGCTTTCAAGCCTTGCATTCGCATTTCACTCCTAAATTATCCAAGGCGTGTGATGACACCATGACGTCACTCACGCAAGCTGAGCAGTGAGCACTCAGCAGGTATGATCAGCGGGAACAATCGACTGAGCACTCACTCTGATAGACTGATAGTATTGCTTCATATTTTCGACGCCTTCGACCTCCTATAGTGAGCCGAACTGAACTGAACTCAGACACACGGAGAGAGCTGCGGCGTCTGCTGCTCCTCCTCCCTCCCGCACCCGTGGCTGTTGTAAACACTAGTCTCTAGTGGGACACTGGGACCTCGGTGAGCCTGCCAGCCGGCTAGCTACTGATATCAACAAATGCTCCAGCAAGTCTAGTAGTGCATGATAGCTCGCGTTAGCTTACTGTTCAAAACGAAACGTTCCATTAAACTAAATAGTTCAGATAGCTCCTGATATCAATGTCTTATAAGTAACACTGAGTCGATGCGTATTCGAGCTGAGGGCACGCTGAATATAGTCAATAGGGTCCAGCTGCAGCGCCGGAGAATCCTGGCCGTAGCTGGAGGCTACAGTATAGGGTCCAGCTGCAGCTCCGGAGAATCCTGGCCGTAGCTGGAGGCTACTCGAGTACACACAGACAGTGGAGCTGGTTGCATATAGCGAGCATTTTGACTTGTTGCGTGGTGGCGATGTCTCGCAGATAATACAACTACAAGTATGATTATATAATATATATATTTTATTAAAAAAAATTCTATAAAAAAAGATTTCTTCTTTTTTTTAAATCAAAAACAATCGATATAAATAATGGTAAAATTGTTATTTAAAAATGTGCCCCTAAAAAATATTTTTTGCCCGTAAATTTCTCATTTAGGGGCAAGTATGCCCCTAGTGAAAAAGCTTAGCGTACAGCCCTGCATGGTATGACATATCTTCTTTTTATGTTGTTATCTTGTAATACATTTCTCGTGGTGCATTTTCTTTTACAAATTTTAATAGTGCATTTAATACTGTGATGAACCTGGTGGCGTCCAGACTCGCCACGGTTCAAATAAAAACAAATTCAAATGTCCACACAAGAGCAATATCGATCAATAAGAATATTTATTGAATTAAGGCAGAATCCAGTTTGATAGGCAAGAGAATGGTCGTAATACAGTCCGATGGTCAAAAACACAAAACAGGCCTGCCGACAGAAAGAGGGATTGTTCAATACTCAGAGTAGTCGTCCGGTCCAGGGTCAGTACACAAGGGGGTTTCTCAGCCAGTCTAGGGTCCATACACAATGAACACCTTCTTGCCTTCACATCTCCTCTCACTACCTCTCACCTTACACAACTCCGAATAACTCAATCTCTCTCTCTCTCTATACAACAACTCCAACCTCACCTCCGCTCAACTTACTCCTCACTAACCTAGTGGCTTTGTAGTGTGTGTGTCTCGGGTGTGTGCATGTGAGATGTGCAGGTGTGTTCTATCAGTACTAATCAGCTACCTAATTGTCTCTACTCCTTCCGTGGCAATAATATCTCCCCTCCTTTACATATCCATGAGAGGCGGGTGAGGGGGGGGTGAGATCTGCCACAATACATTTGAATTTTCTTTGACAAACTTGTATTTTTCTGGATAGTATAGTAAAAATCCATAGTATGGTGATGGTATACCTTCATATTGGGTATCCTTTCCAGCCATAGGTGGGTCATAGGTGGGGATGTCACGGCAGAGTAACACGTGTGCGTGTAGGGGTTCAGTGTCTTGCAGCAGGACACTTTGACGGGATAGATACATTGGCTTTTGTGAGGGATCAGACCTGTGACCTGGTAATCTCTTATTGACCAGGCCACCCCTCCATCCTATTACAGGAAATACAATACACAATACCACACTATAAGAGGAATACCATTGTTTACGGACAAACACAGCTATTTCACTAACCCACTTTGTACTCTACATTAACACTTTGATGAACATTGTTACTCGGCTGATAGAGTTGTACCCTTCCTGCTGTCTTGTTTTACAAAACTTGTAAGTCGCTTTGGATAAAAGCGTCAGCTAAATGACTAAATGTAAATGTACTCTCTGTTTGTTTATATTGTGGGTTGTAATATGTATGTGTATGTTCAAATGTATGTATGTGAAATGTGAAAAACCTGGAGCAGACCATTTCACAACTAAGGCCACAGATTCAACCTCCTGGTTTTCATATTTGGTAGCCTGGGTCATTTACTGGTTATGAGAGGCCTTCAGATGCTCTGGTCTTTCTAGGAGAAGAGCCAAATAGTTTGCAGGGTATTGTTCATTATCTGGCATCATGCAGTGTGGACGCGGTTAGACCCCCATAGGCATGATCTAATTCCTATAACACACACCTTCAAGTGATGTAATGTCTTTTATACAATGGCCGAATTCACCCAACCTTATTGCTATAGAATAAACACACAGTAATTGAAGCATAATGGAGATTTATTCACAAAACCATCCTCAGAAAGTGTAGGTAAAAAAATAAAATAAAGTGCCTCCGTGTCTATAAGCAGAGGGAGGTTGCTTCAAAGCATGCCATCTAACAAATCCCGCAATGTATTATTGTTTTGACAATGGGTCATGACAAACCAATTACATAATCCAACATTGTGTAAACAACTAACATATTCCGTTAACTGTATCTTTTTTTTTAATTATTCGTTATGAATATATCCATACTTCCATTGTGTCCGGGACATCCAGTGAAATCGCTTCGTGCGACAGTGTCCTTTTGCAGAGGGAGGTTGCTACAAAGCATGCCATCTAACTACAAACTTCATATAAAATGACTCTGCTATAGAGCCACACTCCGTTATGCACAAGTTTACAGACATACATGACATACAGATAGACAGTACTGCTACATCTCTACATTTATGACATACCAGATTTACAAATACAGTACTGTTTTTGTAGGGTGATTATGGTTTATTTACATTGAGGTTGTGGGGTCACTTGGAGTGTGTTATACGAAATACCCTCCACCCCACCTACAGTACCACCTACCAATCTCCTACCTACCAACCTCCTCCAATGTACAGTTTCTTCGTCAAATGTGTCTAGTGTCTAGAAGCAGAGGGAGGTTGCTTCAAAGCATGCCAACAAACTTCATATAAATCCTGCGATGTATTGTATGTTGTGCCGTCTGTCTAGTCTTGTTGTATATTTACTAGTGCTGTCAGGCGATTAAAAAATGTTATCTAACTAATTACAGGATTTGTAATTAATTAATCTAATTAATCGCATTTTAATCGCATAACCATTTTAGGCCTGATATTCTATATTCTATAATCATATTTCAAATTGCATGTGTCCGGATGGCAGAATTCAGTACTGTATCTACAAAACCTTCTGTTTAATCATCTTCCCTTTATTCATTTGCTTAGATTTTTCAGGTCTGGTCAATTTTAGCATGGTGTTATTCACAGTAAAAAAAAAAAAGAAGAAGAAAAAGAAGAATTGATATTCTCATTTGGTTCATTACAATTTACTCAAGCCTAGTAACAGACACAGTATTTCTGACACTGGGAATACATTCCCTGAGATCCATAGATGTCCCTAGAATCAGATACCAAGAACATGCAAATGGGCATTTAAAAAAAAGAAAAACGTATGTAAATGTTTATTCTATGTTCTTATGGAATGAATGAGATTTAAAAAAAAAAATTGAAAAAGAAATAATAATATTTTCTTTTTATTTTAATACATTTTGAGTTAATTTCCATAACGTGATAATTTGCTGTGTAATTAATTAATCTAATTAACGCGATAAACTGACAGCCCTAATATTTACCAACCTGATTATCAATTGATTACATATTTAAATGAACGGTTTCTGAGTATCTGACTGTCTGTATCGCTTATGTCCTATGCTTGTTTGGAATCCATATGAATCCATATGAATCCAAAGAAAGAAATCACTGGATCCAACGTGTGTCTCCTCTCCCAGCGTATTGCAGGCATCACCTCCATGCTGCAGCAGTCTCTAGAGGGGCTGATGATCGAGGGGCTGCAGACCACCAACCTGGACATGGTGCGCCACTGCCTCAGGACCTACGCCACCATAGACAAGACCCGCGACGCAGAGGCCCTGGTGGGACAGGTGCTGGTCAAACCCTACATGGACCAGGTGAGCACCGCAAGCTGGCTTCATTTAGAACGCAGAGGGAGGGGGAAGACTGCCCTCCTCTTGTGCTTCTTATGGATGAGAGGGAGGGGGAACACTGCCCTCCTCTTGTGCTTATGGATGAGAGAGAGGGGGAAGACTTCCTTCCTCTTGTGCTTCTTATGGATGGGAAGGGGAGGAAGACTGCTTTAAATCAAATCAAAACTATTTGTAAAGCCCGCAATCACACGTTAATGTCCCCATGGGCTGGACAATTCTTCTTTAAACAAGTCAAGAAGAAACATCACAATAAATCAAGAACAACAAACTCATCATGAAATCCAAAACAACACTCCCAGACATACCCCAGCGAAGGTAAGGAAAAACCTAGCAATAGGAAAAAAGCACCACAGGCAATTTGGAGGAGAGAAACCTTAGCCGTTGAAGGGGGGGATCCCCCTTCTTGGATGTCGGTGATAGTAGTGTTGCTATGGATGATTGATGGGTGGAGAATAAAACAGGCGAAATAGTTGGTATGTATGTACTAATTTATGTACATAATATACGTATTATAGAACACAAATATGTACATTCAATAGCAACTGGGGTACATACGAAATTCCTCTTGTGCTTCGTAGGGATGAAGGAGGAAGACTGCCTTCCTCTTGTGCTTCTTAGGGATGAAGGAGGAAGACGGCCTTCCTCTTGTGCTTCTTAGGGATGAAGGAGGAAGACGGCCTTCCTCTTGTGCTTCTTAGGGATGAAGGAGGAAGACGGCCTTCCTCTTGTGCTTCTTAGGGATGAAGGAGGAAGACGGCCTTCCTCTTGTGCTTCTTAGGGATGAAGGAGGAAGACTGCCTTCCTCTTGTGCTTCTTAGGGATGAAGGAGGGAGACGGCCTTCCTCTTGTGCTTCTTAGGGATGAGAGGGAAGACGGCCTTCCTCTTGTGCTTCTTAGGGATGAAGGAGGAAGACGGCCTTCCTCTTGTGCTTCTTAGGGATGAAGGAGGGAGACGGCCTTCCTCTTGTGCTTCTTAGGGATGAAGGAGGAAGACTGCCTTCCTCTTGTGCTTCTTAGGGATGAAGGAGGAAGACTGCCTTCCTCTTGGGCTTCTTAGGGATGAAGGAGGAAGACTGCCTTCCTCTTGTGCTTCTTAGGGATGAAGGAGGGAGACGGCCTTCCTCTTGTGCTTCTTAGGGATGAAGGAGGAAGACGGCCTTCCTCTTGTGCTTCTTAGGGATGAAGGAGGAAGACTGCCTTCCTCTTGTGCTTCTTAGGGATGAAGGAGGAAGACGGCCTTCCTCTTGTGCTTCATGATGCAGACAGATACCGACCCAAAGTCCTAAACCTTAAGTATCAGCTGATGCTGAGAACCAATCTGATTGGTTACTTTTACTGAACAAGATAGATTTAGACCATAGATTTATTTGAGACCATCCGTTTATGTTTATGTAATTGTGGAAATGATCCAATTAGGGCTGGGCGATTAATCGATTAATTCGAATGAATGATTTAGGATGATTTTTTTTAAATGAAAATCGATTTAAAATTAAAAAAAAATATATATATATATATATATATATATATATATATATATATGTATTTCAAGTGTCACCTTTTTATTTGACAAAAAGTGATGTTTGGTGAAAGTTAGATTTGCACCTTATTAATCCCAATAGGGAAATTCATTCTTGTTTGATGATCAAGAGGCACCTTTTATTTGTTTTAAGTAAAGTTTGGTGAAAAAGCTAGTTATTGCACTATTAATAACAATAGGGACATTCATCTTTGTTTGATCAAGAGTAACCTTTTATATTATATATATATATATATATATATATATATATATATATATATATATATATATATATATATATTAGGGATGTCCGATATTATCGGCCAATATTGGCATTAAAATGTGATATCAGAAAATATCGGTATCTGTTTTCAAAAGAAATTATAATTTTAACCTTTATTTACCCAGGCAAGCAAGTAAGAACAAATTCTGATTTTATTTATTGTCAAATTATGCATAATGTTGTGTTAATTCCACAACAAGAGATATGTAATGTTAATTACCTGAAATTATTCCGTTTTTTTGGGGGGGAAACCCTGCATATATCGGTAGCGGTTGATATCGGTATCGGAAATTAAGAGTTGGACAATATCGGTCTATCGGTATCGGTAAAAAAGCCAATATCGAGCATCCCTAATATATACATTATATATTTTCTTTAAGTGAAGATTGGTGAATGTTAGGTTTGCACTTTAATCCCAATAGGGAAATTCATCTTTGGTTTTTTTGTGTCAAATAAAAACAAAGCTTATTTGAATGATTTCCTTGGCGTTTCTAGTTTTCAAGAGAAGAAAATCTGATGTGGTGTGAAAAAATCTGAGATAAAATTTTTAGGCCATATCGCCCAGCCCTAGATCCAATAACCTATTTTAACCGGGTATCTGTTTTAACCTGTTTTTTACCTGGTGTCCGTTTTAAGTAACCTGGTGTCTGTTTTAACCTGGTGTCACGTTGATGATAGTTTCTGTAGCAGTGCATCCTTATACTTTTATACTTGGGCTCAAAAAGGGCTCAAATCAAAACCTCCCCTCTCTTAACTTATCTTTCCTTTGCAGGTGATAGTGGAGGAGTTGGTGAAGTCCAGCCCCAATGGTCTCAAACTGATGTATTCCAGACTGCTGGAGTTTGTGCCTCACCACTGCAGGCTGCTTCGAGAGGTGACTGGAGGGGCAATATCCAGGTAGGCCTTCATGGAATCTAATCCATTATGAGAAGTACAGACAGACTCGTCCAAAACGGTTCTCTTGTTGCCAAAAGCAGCATGGACAACTTGCCCCAAGCCATATATTAGCACCAAATGTGATCATGCATCGGAGAGATTGGACATTGGCTACCCAAAGCATTAGTTGCTCATGTAGTTCTCTATCCTATTTTTAAAACAATTTCATCCTAAAACTATTGACTTTGCCTCTCTTAGATCTTCAAAGTGTCTGAAATGTCTTCTCTTTTCAAGAACATATTTGTATGACGTATAACATGCATGTCACTACTTCCTGCTTTGTGAAGAAAAAATGCTTTATTGTGTAGTATTGAGAAAGATGGATAAACTAAAATGTAAACACAATAATTTTGGCGACTTGGTGCGTGCTAAACCTTCATCTGTATCTTGTGGTCAGATCAGAAGAGTTATAATGAAATACTTTGAAATTCAGACCTTTTTTGTTTTTCTACTAGTGGTGAGGTGGACATAGTGTCTCCTGTTGTAATGGTGATGTTCTGGGACTATGTCTGATGAAGCAGGCCGGGACTTCCTGGTCCACTCTGTGTTCTAACACACTACCCTCCCTTCAGTGACAGAGCACACGTAGTCCCAGCGTAAGACTTCCTGGTCCAATGTGTTCTAACACACTACTCTCCCTTCAGTGACAGAGCACACGTAGTCCCAGGGTACGACTTCCTGGTCAACTCTGTGTGGCCCGAGATGATCAAAGCAATAGAGGAGAGAATAACCTTCCTCTTCAACCCTGGAAACCCAGACACCTTCTATGAGGTACTTCCACACTGTGTGTGTGTGTGTGTATGTGTGTGTCTGTCTGTCTGACTGACTACCAGTATCCCATAACGGTAGCCATACTTAATTAATTGAAGTTAATGGAGAAGTTGAACAGCAAAACATCCCTTTACAAACTCTTGTGACTTGTGCAGTATGATCCACCAGTGATGTCATCGGGGACATGGAATCCTTGTGTTGTGTTAATTACAGCACAATGTAGACGAAAAACAACAATACCTTGTCTTATAATGACCAACGTTATAATGACCGTATCATTTCATCTAGCTGTAATTAACACAACACAAGGATTCAATGTCCCCGATGGCATCACTGGTGGCCATATTCAAAAAATTTACTCTCAATAATTAATTAAATGAACGTGTGAAATATTATTCAGAGCTTTTTGATGTGTGTGAGATTATGTGCAAAATAAATTGGCATTGTTTTCTTAGTGCCCCTTTAAGTCCAAATACATTGTTGTAGCAGGTCAAAATAAAGCTGGAGACATTCAAATCAACTAAACAACAAAAAAATGTATTAAGTGAACATATGTATATTGACAAATATAGGTAATGGAAATTGCGATTTGTCATGGAATAGTCTTGGAAAAATCATAGAATGGGATTCAATAAAACATGTAGAAACCTTGTTTGACATATTGTACATTACAGCAGGACATTGTAATGTAGAGTGTATTCTCATCTGTGTGTGTGTGCGCGTGTGTGTGTGTGTGCGTGCACATGTGTGTCTGCTCTCAGCGGTACAGTGTGAGCATGGAGTTTGTGCGCAGGTTTGAGCGTCAGTGTGGTTCGCAGGCCAGCGTGAAGAGGCTGAGGGTTCACCCTTCCTACACAAGCTTCCATAACAAGTGGAATCTACCCGTCTACTTCCAGCTACGGTATACTTCACTACGCCCTACAGTGCCTACACAGTACACCCTAACTTGTGTGTTCAACCCTTGCACCATATCCCCAGTATGTTTACTTCATCTATGTTTTACCTACTATTACATCATCTGTGTCTGCTACTGTGACAAACACATTTCAGCTCTCTGCCTTCCTTTTCTTAGCCTTAGAAACTAGGCTCATATTACAATACATTTGATTCAAATGTATTGCCATCGTTCAGCACAAGTACAGTACAATGAAAATAAGTTGGCATCTAACGAGAGTGTAAAGTAACAGTAAAGTCCATAACAATATACAGTGTAACAAGTGATTATATGGAATATATATAACAAGCTACTGAGTACATTTGCTAATCTAACGTATGTACAGTACATACATACATACATCCAGATATTACATACGTAATATCCATCCTGACTCATATTTTTATAAAAAAGATGAATATGGATTATGGTTAGTCTGCATCATTATTAATTTTTCATATTACATGATTTGAGATTATATGAGTCTAAGCTAATGAACTGGCTCAGGATTGGGATGCTTGGAGAACCCTTGTTGACGACCTATGCCCCAAACGGGGTAAAAGGCATAAGTAAGCTAATGAAGAGCTGCACTTAAAGGGGAATGCCACCCATTTGAAGAATTCACAGAAGAATTCCGTTCTTCCTGTGCCCCAGGATAGTTCAGTCAATATTTGTGAACAGGCACTACTCGCTTTTTAACCTGTTAAGCCCTATTTTCTGAAAATCCGCCTAAAAATACATACCTAGTAAATGGAAGATTGCTCCACTTCTACAAGGTCCATTTGCATGTTTTTGGTATCTACGGACATCTATGGATCTCAGGGAATGTATTCCCAGTGTCAGAAATATTGTGGCTGTTACTAGGCTTGAGTAAATTGTGATGAAACAAAGGAGAATATAAATAATGATTTTTCTTTGCATCTTTGAATAGTGAATAACACCATGCTAAAAATGACCAGACATGAAAAACTGCGACTGAGCTTGTTCAGCAGATGGTTGGTTTTGTAGATACAGTACAGAATTCTGCCTTCCGGACACATGCCATTTGAAATATTATTATAGAATATAGAATATCAGGCCTATAAATTACCTTATTATAGCCAACTTGCACATCTATGGATCTACTCTTTCCAATGCCAGAGTTCAATTTGGATTTAGTATCACCATGCGTGCAGGAAGAACCGAGAATGAAATCTACTGTGTACAGTTCCATTCTTAAAATATAATTAACGAATATTTTGAGTGCGCAAGTTGTATTTAATGTTTAGTTAGGATAATAGAACCTGCATTATCATATACTCCAGAATAAACTATTCATTGGCCTGCTTCCAGCATCTACTACGACATGTTATACATGAAAAGTTTATTCTGGAGTATAAGTGTGCAGTGGTACAATTGGAACGTGAGTGCAATCAATAATAATAAACGTATTTATATAGCATTACGATGCCTGTGTCTGGCAACAATTACTGCTGCCATGATCACCTGTGACGCTGGCATGATGCCCCATAGCGTTTAGGGCTTTGCGCTTAGTTACCACCATGTCTGTGAAGACGGTAGGTGCGTAGCGTTAACTGCTCGGTGCAATTGGCGCCAGGCTTTGTGGATTGGGAGCCTTTTTGGACGAGGCTCATTTGCATAGAAAGGGGACATGTTCCGCCCATATTACCTCATTTAAATATGCGCCAATTGCACCGGACGCAATGCTGACGGAACGCAGTTCCCACCTCATTTCACCCTCATTGTATGTCCTCTGTGGATAGCAAACTGAGTTTCAGAGCGATATGCACCGGCTTTGCGTCGGAGAAAGCTGTGCAAACCCTTTGTGGGTCCAGCTCTGAGACTGTCTATAGCCCATTAACCCTACACTCTAAACACTGAGACTGTCTATAGCCCATTAACCCTACACTGTAAGCACTGACTGTCTATAGCCCATTAACCCTACACTCTAAACACTGAGACTGTCAATAACCCATTAACCCTACACTGTAAGCACTGACTGTCTATAGCCCATTAACCCTACACTCTAAACACTGAGACTGTCTATAGCCCATTAACCCTACACTCTAAACACTGAGGCCATGTCCAGACGAAAACAATCTTTTTCGTTTTCATTTAGTTTACATTTAAAAAAAGGTTTCCGTAAAAACGAAATTGTCTCGAGAAATAAGTGTGCCACAAATTTACAAAATAAATGTCTTTCCTGTTTCAGACGTCGCTCTTTTATTTTGAAACCCCCCGACCGGAAGTGTTATCGTTGTTTGTTGCTAGCAGTATAACTTGTGTTGTCCGGTTCTGTGCTTTTGAGCTAACGTAACGCTAGTTTCCAAAGGAGTGGAGAGAGAGCGACCGCGGAGATCGATGATGAGGAGGATTTTAATCGGCAGGAGAGAGAACGTGTCAAAGCCGTATATAATATGGTGCGCGCAGCTCAAACTACTGTTGTATTAAATTAATTGATTGATGTTTAACTTGTCCCTGTGTCCAGTCCTTTCGACTAGCAAACGTTGTCTGTATTTAACGTTACCTCAGGATACCACTGTCTATTGTATTTAGTTGGTTAGCTATTTAGCTAATGTTGATAGCATTGAATAGCATCAACGCTAGCTGGCTGGCTACAGCTCAACACCAGCCATGGGAATACTATTTACCGGTACTAATAAACACTTCTAGCCAGGACATATCTGGACATATATGTATCATGTTTATTTTTTGTTGGCTGGGTTTGCGCATGCGGATTAAGGGAGATGTCAATCTGTTGTCGACGGTGGTAGTACAGGGGCAGTGCATTTAGCTGTAAAAGCCAGGTCAAGCTCAATAGCTTCTGTAACACGAACGCAACTACTCTGTACGATGCCATTGTTGTTGTGATGTTGGCTGAGTTTGCACACGCGGGTTAAGGGAGAGGTGGGCTATCGCGTCATCGGTTCAGGAAAATGCGCATATAGGCTTGTAAAGACGGCGACACAAATGGGGGCGTCTTCAGATTTTCCCACTCTGGGACCCGGTTTCAGAAAATGGCGTCTTCAGGCTCCCAGAACGCATGTCCGTGTGGATGTAAGGTGCATACGATCAAATACTTTGACAGATACGACCAAAATCGGTTTCGTCTGGACATGGCCTGAGACTGTCTGTATAGCCCATTAACCCTACCCTACACTCTAAACACTGAGACTGACTGTTAATTGACCTGTAGGACTAACAGAGAAGTTGGACATTGTGTCCTCTACTTTGTTTGAAACCCCCCACCCCCCTCCCACACACATACACACTCTCTCTCTCTAATGTAAACACACACTGCCCCACACACACACACACACACACACACACACACACACACACACACACACACACACACACACACACACACGTACGTGCACATCAGCAGCCTAAAAGCTCAGTAAACATTCGTCACTGCCAGTACAGTTTGTGTCATGTCACGACCTAATGGTTACAGCTCAGAGCCTGAGAGGAAAACCCCCAACACAGCTCAGCAGTCTGTTTTTATAGTTCTAATTCAAATTCTAATTGTCTGTCTTTCTTTCTGTCTGCCTGGCTCTGTCTGTCTGTCTGTCTGCCTGTCTGTCTGTCTGCCTGTCTGGCTGTCTGCCTGGCTCTGGCTGTCTGTCTGTCTGTCTGCCTGTCTGCCTGGCTCTGTCTGTCTGTCTGTCTGTCTGTCTGTCTGTCTGCCTGGCTCTGTCTGTCTGTCTCAGGTATAAGGAGATAGCAGGAAGTCTGGAGAATGCTATTAGTGAAGGTCTAGAAGCAGCTCCAGGTGGGACACTCACCAACACACACATCTGTACTCAACACACATCATCTGTACTCAACACACTCTCTATACTCAACACACCATCTGTACTCAACACACACTCTGTACTCAACACACACTCTGTACTCAACACACACTCTGTACTCAACACACCATCTGTACTCAACACACCATCTGTACTCAACACACCATCTGTACTCAACACACACTCTGTACTCAACACACTCTCTGTACTCAACACACACTCTCTGTACTCAACACACACTCTCTGTACTCAACACACCATCTGTACTCAACACACCATCTGTACTCAACACACCATCTGTACTCAACACACTCTCTGTACTCAACACACTCTTTGTACTCAACACACATCTGTACTCAACACACATCTGTACTCAACACACACTCTGTACTCAACACACTATCTGTACTCAACACACATCTGTACTCAACACACTATCTGTACTCAACACACCATCTGTACTCAACACACACTCTCTGTACTCGACACACATCATCTGTACTCAACACACACTCTCTGTACTCAACACACTCTGTACTCAACACACTCTCTGAGTCTCTGTACTCAACACACATCATCTGTACTCAACACACATCATCTGTACTCAACACACACTCTATACTCAACACACTCTCTATACTCAACACACACATCTGTACTCAACACACTCTCTATACTCAACACACACATCTGTACTCAACACACATCATCTGTACTCAACACACATCATCTGTACTCAACACACACTCTATACTCAACACACTCTCTATACTCAACACACACATCTGTATTCAACACACACATCTGTACTCAACACACACTCTGTACTCAACACACTCTCTGTACTCAACACACATCATCTGTACTCAACACACATCATCTGTACTCAACACACACTCTATACTCAACACACTCTCTATACTCAACACACACTCTGTACTCAACACACACCACCATCTGTACTCAACACACATCTGTACTCAACACACCATCTGTACTCAACACACTCTCTGTACTCAACACACCATCTGTACTCAACACACATCTGTACTCAACACACATCTGTACTCAACACACCATCTGTACTCAACACACACCATCTGTACTCAACACACCATCTGTACTCAACACACACCATCTGTACTCAACACACATCTGTACTCAACACACCATCTGTACTCAACACACATCATCTGTACTCAACACACACATCTGTACTCAACACACCATCTGTACTCAACACACACATCTGTACTCAACACACACTCTGTACTCAACACACCATCTGTACTCAACACACACATCTGTACTCGACACACACTCTCTGTACTCGACACACACATCTGTACTCAACACACACTCTGTACTCAACACACCATCTGTACTCAACACACCATCTGTACTCAACACACCATCTGTACTCAACACACATCATCTGTACTCAACACACATCATCTGTACTCAACACACACTCTGTACTCAACACACCATCTGTACTCAACACACATGATCTGTACTCAACACACACTCTGTACTCAACACACATCATCTGTACTCAACACACCATCTGTACTCAACACACCATCTGTACTCAAAACACACACTCTGTACTCAACACACCATCTGTACTCAACACACACCATCTGTACTCAACACACACTCTCTGTACTCAACACACCATCTGTACTCAACACACACACTCTGTACTCAACACACCATCTGTACTCAACACACCATCTGTACTCAACACACCACCAATGATCTGTGTGTGTATGTTATTTATGACTGTGTGTGTCCTCCAGGGGGCAGTGCCTACCACTTGCAGGTGTCCCAGGTATTGTGGTCCAGCTTGGTGAGATGTTGGTCCGACAGCGTCTACTTGTCTCCTCTGGCCCATCGCTTTTGGAAGCTCACATTGCAGCTCTACTCGCGATACGCCAAGTTCCTCAATGAGGTGAATCCGCACCGTTAGTACTGTCAATCAAAGTGCTGTCTTAACCTGCAAACAATCAAACTGGAGCTGCAAAACATATCAATAATATTAGATTATCGTTCAGATTTTTTTTGTGCTTAGAATCTTTTTATTTTAAGTAGCAGAGAATGCAGTATTACACACAACAATCAATGCACAATACATTGGCAAGACTAGAGAAATAAAAGTGGATGCTACCTGTTTATGACAGGTGCTGACTAAGACTCCGCCCTCCGAGGTGCCTAAGGAGACAATCAGGCCCCTGCCTAGCTCTGCTTCCTCTACTTCAAGTCGAACGTCATTGGATGAGGCTGGCAGTGAAAGCGGAAGTCCCGCCTCCCTCTCTATCAAACAACTGGTCTATATTGCTGCCGATATCCAAAAGCTACAGGAGCAGGTGTGCATAAACACACTTAGACGCGCACGCACACACACACACACACACACACACACACACACACACACACACACTCACACACTCACACACTCACACACTCACACACTCACACACACACTCACACACACACACACACACACACACACACACACAAACGATGTAACATAAGTGACTCTATGAACAAACTTAAATAAGTTGGCTTTGGGATTTGAGTATGGAAGTGGAATTGTACCTCTGATAGCATATTTTGATGTTTTAATTGTCTGGTTTCTTGTGTAGTATTCTACAGTCTGTCTGCTACTCTTCATTAGATCCCACAGTTGTCAGAAATGGTCAGACAGAGACTAGAGGCAGTCGGCTTCAAAAACATCACAATCGTAGAAGGTAAGCCACGCACAGACATGAGGAAACCGCTCGCCATGTAAAAAAGAACATGAAAAAAAAGTAATTTGTACCTTTACCTTGCATTGGTTTCCTTGATCTCTTTATTGCTAGAGGCTGGGTTGAAGTAGATGCGGCTACAGGCTACATTTAGTTCTCTATGCAGCCATTGAAATGACCACACAAATCCACTATTTATCAATTTTCATGTTATGAAATGTAATGATTTGGTTTATTATATAATAATGTACAGAGCTAAAGCAAATTTACTCCCTGACTGTTTGCAAAGGTTTTTTTCAATACAGGAAAGAAAATATGATTTGAGAGATTGTTTACTGTTCAAAAAGCTAAGAAAGGGATTCAAAGGAGATGTATTTATATTGTTGGGGTTAACTTGTGGAACAATGCTGATATACCGGTACATTTAAGATGAATGAGTAATTTGCTTTTGGTTTTTATTAAAAAGAAATTGATATCTTTGAAGGATACAAATATTTTTTATTTTGTAATATTTTGTTTGTTTCTGTTTTGGAGGCTTAATTTGATAAGAATATAGGACAGGCATATATCAGCATTATGCTTCAGCCTGTACCTTTTCAGTCACTGCCAAGAATGTTGACGGTCTGGGATGATTGTGCATATTATATTGTGTGTGATGACTGAATACAACTACTACTACTACAATACTCCCTGTGTTCCCAGTCTCAACACAAGGGCTGTTTTCCCACTGGTAGAGAGGTCTCCTGTAGACACTGCACACACACACTGCTGTAGGTAACATGGACAGGTAGCAGATATTAGTACTAAGAAGTCAAATGTTAGAAGTTGAGAAGTTGTTACTTATAAGCTGCAGCAGCTTGGTGAAAATGTCTCTTCCCTTTATAATACTCCTCACATAACAGACATGTGACAGATCTGGTGGACGCCTTTAACCAAAGCACCTTACAGGATCCGTTTTAATTAGTGCTGTCGGGCGATAAAAAAAATGTATCTAATTAATTGCATTTTAATCGCATAACCATTTTAGGCCTGATCTTTTATATTCTATATTTCAAATTGCAGGTGTCCGGATGGCAGAATTCAGTACTGTATCTACAAAACCTTCTGTTTAATCATCTTCCCTTTATTCATTTGGTTAGATTTTTCAGGTCTGGTCAATTTTAGCATGGTGTTATTCACAGTCAAAAAAAATAAATAAATAAAATAATTGAATTGATATTCTCATTTGGTTCATTACAATTTACTCAAGCCTAGTAACACACAGTATTTCTGACACTGGGAATGCATTCTCTGAGATCCATAGATGTCCCTAGAATCAGATACCAAGAACATGCAAATGGACCATTTAAGAAAAAAAGAAAAAAAAATTTGTAAATGTTTATTCTATGTTTTAATGGAATGAATGAGATAAAAACGAAATCATTAATCTTGAGTAAATTTTCATAACGCGATAATTTGCCGTGTAATTAATTAATGTAATTAACGCGATAAACTGACGGCCCTAGTTTTGCAGTGTGCAGTGGGAATCGGATCCTTAATCCTGGCAGTGTCAGTGCCATGCTCTACACACCTTGTCACAGGTCCCTGTTGGCCAATGGGAATGAACACACGACGACCTGGTGTTTTGTGTCTCCAGATGCACTAGTGGACTCCAGGGCCTGTCTGTCCGGCAGTATCCCCACGCTCAACTCCAGGATGACGCAGCACCTGACTGAACGATGCTGTCGTTTCCTGAAGAGCGCCTCCGAGGTGCCGCGCCTCTACCGCAGAACCAATAAGGTCAGAGATGGTCGGGGGCACACACACACACACACACACACACACACACACACACACACGTCACACTTAACCTCTTAACTGGCACCGACCCGGCCCCGAGACCTCTTGAGGACGATTTCCCCACCGGCGCAACACGCCACTTTGCTGACCTCTAGCGGCTCGGGTCTGCATTTCTTAATACAATATATATATAGAGAATTAAAGCCCTATTTGTTTCCTGCCGATTGCCCTTTCAGGCAACAAAATCCGTTCAGCGGTTCTCGAGTTAAATGCCGATATGTGAGGCGTGCTCCAAAGTACACGGCAGAGCTTTTATTTATTTTTTTATTACCACTCCCGGGGCTCTACCTCCGTCAATCATTTGGCGATCTTGAAAATTATTCGACAGGGTTGTAGCCAATGAGTGCGGCTTTCCTTCATTTCTGAACGGATTTTTATGAAATTTGGACATGTACTACATAATACTTCAGGCTATGGACCCAGGGTGTTTTCCAGCTCATACCAATTATTTTGGAAATACTATATTTGGATATTGCAACTACTACAGAAAAACGTGAGTAACAAGTTTTTCTACAACTCAAGTTCAGACCTATGTTACTCCATTCCATTAGCACTAAAAGTGATATTTATTTATTGTATCAGAAACTTCAGAGACCAGGCTTATGCATGTCCTATAACTATAAAGATACGCTTTTCAAAAGAAGTATGCAGTCCTCAAGTTCAAGTCGGTCACCTTGTTTGTAGAGCTATAACTATATTCTATATTATAGCTATGGATACAATACTATAGTCATTTGACACTGGGTTTCTTCCGGTCAAGATGCAAAAAATAAAAAAAATGTCCATCCATATGTTCCCGTTTTATAGCGTGGTGAATATGAGTGTTATTTCGGAATGATCCGGGCCAATTCCTGAGAGGCTGGCTATAAGCCACAATGTGTATTATACTAAATCCATTGGCGTTTTGTCCCTACACACGCTACAATTAAGAAATCAAATGCATATGATCTGTATTATGTTCCATCATGAATGGGCGATGACTGGGATCGTCTCCGGTTACTGCCTGACAAGTAAAATGTGGAATCCGGAAAAATAAAATCCCATGCGTTTCATTCAGTTTAATCCAATGGGGTGCAGTACCATCCGGAGAGACGATAGGGGGCGGTATTTTCCCAATTCGAGCTCAGAGAGAGTGCCAGTGGTAACGTGAGGCTAGATTGATGAAATATGAATGGAAATCGCCAATAAAAAAAATAACGATAAAAAAACGGCATATCTCGTTTCTGGCACTCAGCGGTTGGCATGAAATAACGAATTATGCCGTGGCTGGCACTCAAAGTGTTAAATAGCACCTATTTGAAACTGGCCACCGTAAAGGTCCAAACCCCCCCACCCCTTCCTAATAAACAGTCTCCTCCCCACCGTATGTATATTTTTTCTCCCACTCACCCACCCCCTCCTAATGTACAGTCTCTTCCCTATCATATGTATATAATCTCTGTTAGGATCTATGGGTAATAGTACTGTATATGTCACAAATGTAACAGTACTATAATATACCTGTATGTCATGTATGTCCCTATGCCATAAAGGTCATGATGTCATGTATGTTGTGTATGTCATAAATGTCACTATGTCATAAATGTCACTATGAATTGAAAATGGGGGACCCTGATGTAAACAAGACAAACGTCTTTCTCTGGACTGCATCCCCTTAACACTTTCAGAGCCATTGCTTAACCTTGATTTACCCGTTAAATGCCACCATCCACTTCAATGTTAGCTTAAAAACGCCTAATCTATGTTTTAAATTATGGCTGTGTCTAATCTGCCCATCGCTTATCAATGACTCGTTTTCCAGTCAACATTGTCGAAGCGGATTGTTTTTTTATCGGTTCATTTTCGTTTTTATAGCATTTTGAAAAGCCCTCGTTTTCAAGGAAAATATAAAGATTCCATGATAAAAGACATTTACTGGAATATTCTAGAATACACAAAAACGTTGTAATTTTTCAGCCTATTTATGAATCGTTTTCAAATAAACGCTAGATTATCGATAGTATATGTGTACGTATGCACGCTATAGAGGCGATCTGAAAAATCGATTCTCTTATTTCCTCATCAGCGATCGCGCACAAACAGCCACATCACACATAGGGCAAACGCTGAGATCTCAGCGAATACAACTCTGATTATCCCAAGACTGGTAAAATAGATTCCTTACCTCAGATCAGATGTTCTCCAAAAGGTCTCCGTGGTTGCAATATGATTGCCATGACAGATTTTTGAAATATTGATCTCAAAGACGCTGTACGACGTCATTGGCAGATTAACACTTTGGTCGCCAGGCTTATATTCTTAATATACCATCCTCCGCCAGCTCTATTTGTCTATGGGGATGTTTACCTTCTTTGCAGGGCTATAACTTTTTAAATTGTATTGCTAAATTGACATTACTATGGCCCATTCAACGTCAAGTATCTATTGTTCAGGGTGTAGCAACGTTATACTTTTTCATTCACATATTCATACTAAAATACGGTCTAAAGTATAAGTATGTTTTTATCGTTTTCTGCAGCTTTCTCCAGAACGTGATTTATAGCCCCAAATGCATTATATTTATGATCAAATACAGTTTGATATGAATCTGCGCGAGATAAAAAAATTCAAATGGACGTGCTTCTAGAAGTTACTACTGATCATCTGATGTTGACCGGATTGGGGGGGGGGGGGTCGTTTATTATTCCGTGGCCAACGTTAGATGATTCATCTAGTGTGGGTGATATGATCATTAGAGCAGTTAGTATCGAACACGTTAAAAAATAACGCTGAATCTTAGCGTTGGGCGATGAGCGTGGAACAGAAATATTCCTATTATGGGATGTAGAAATATGCGATCCATTTCCAGGTTGTATAATAGTATATATGTCCAAATCATGTTGTTTATCGAGTTATTGGTAACGGATTGCTATCCGTTGTGTCTAGCTCGAGTCCTGGGACTATTACCGAGTGATCGGACCGAATTGAAATGAGCACCAGCTTCCATTTACTGTTTCCGCTCTGGGCGATCCGCCGATCGGCCACCAGATGGCGCTCTTGAACCGTTGGAGAGTTGAGAGGGGATTAACAGTAGATCTCAAGTCTCCGGGGGAGAAATATGATATCAAAGACGTGGTACGGCGTCTTTGGCAGAATGAGCATGGCGGGGAAAGACGTGCTACGGCGTTTTTGGCGACCATAGTGTTAAGCATGGCGAGCAATGACGTCTAAAGTCGTCCTTGGCGATTAAAGGGTTAATAGGTTAAAGGAACATGTCAATATTATGTAATAAGAAGATAGATTTCCTCTCTGTGCATTCAGTAAAAAGCTATCCGGCTGCAAACTAGCCTAGCTTAGCACAAATGAATAGAAGCGGATACAGACCACTAGCCTAGCTTAAATTCTGGGAGAGGTGTTTTGGCCAACAGCTAGGCTAGCTGCCTGGTCCATATCTGCTTCTATTCATTTGTGCTAAGCTAGGCTAGCTTGCAGCCAGATAGCTTTCTACTGAACGCACAGAGAGGAAACTGGTGTCTATTTTATGTCTGACCCTGGAGAAGACGGTGAGCACTTTTCCCACAATGTGTTAGTTGACGTATACACACGCACGCACACACAAACAAACAAACAAACAAACACAACCACACACTCGCACAAGACTGAATTCCCCTACAGTAGCCACTGTAGTGCTGCTACCACAGTGTTTCTTAAGAACTCTTCCCTGACCTTACGTGAATCTTTCCTGACAGGAGGTGCCAGTGCGCGCGTCGGCATACATGGACAATGCCCTGCGTCCGTTACACCAGCTGCTGACAGACTCCACGGGACTGGTCTCTCCTCCTACTGCACAGGACTGGCTACGAGTTACACTGTGTGACTGCACACAAAGGTAGGCCTGCATCCACACACGCACACATACACGCACACATACATACCGTAATTCCTCTAATAGTGACCGGTATTCAATTACAAACCGGGTCTCTATTAAAGGCCGGGTGCGCTTTTGAGCTAAGCAATTATAAGCCGACCTCCTAATACAAGCCGGGTTACTAATATACTGAGCTGCATACTGAGCTGCTAAGGTCAAGTTACTTGATTTCACTTTGAAAACGTTGAAATGACCAGTGACCACCTGTAATTGCACTGTTTACTATTTCATACAGTACTTGGTTTCAATAAATGAACCCAGTACATTTTACTGGGTTCAAACTGACACAAAATGTTGATTTTTTCATTATGATCTGTTTGGAAATCTGTAGAAATATAGGCCTCTCTCTTATACATGCCTCCTCCTAATAAAAGCCTGGTACCCGCTACAGTTTAAGCAAATACAAGCCCGGGTCACTATTAGAGGAATTACGATACATACATACATACATACATACATACATACATACATACATACATACATACATACATACATACATACATACATACACGCACACATACCGGTACATACATACATACATACATACATACATACATACATACATACATACATACATACATACATACATACATACATACATACATACATACATACATACATACATACATACATACATACATACATACATGCATGCATATATAACCGATACTCATACTGCCATCATCAGCAGCCACTGGAGTTGAGTATTATATAATCATATTATAATTAATTTGTATATTATATTAAACTATATTTACACTATATACTATTATATTATATTGTATATATCATGTACTATATATCTCATATCACATTATGTATGTGTTGTATACACTATTATATACTATTATATATACTATTATATACTGCAGGTATCCTGTGATAAGATGGCGCTGCTGCGTCCGGCTGCCTCTCTGTGTGCTCCGTCGAGACTGTGCTTACTTTTGTAAATTCTTATAGTTTTAAGAGTTTTGTTTGTAACAACTGTTTGTGCGTGTATGAACTTATTTTATACTTATCTATTTTTATAGCACAATCTCTGGAGCAAAACAGAAAGAAGCATTTTATATAAAAGTACAACTTTTTGTATGACAACTAATAAAGAAACTTGAAACTATACTGTAATGTGTACTATATGTATGTAAATGTAAAAAGAAAACGTAAGTCTTCAGGGGTAAGGTGCTTCTCCCTAGCCCTTTTTGGACAATGCTGCAATAGCAGCTGGTATAACGTTGGCGATGTATGGAATGACCATTGTTATGTGTCCAAAACCTGAAGTAAAAAATAACTGAACTGAGTACGCTATGTGTGTTGGGTCTGGGTGATCGTAGACCCCTTGGTTATTCTGTAGCGTTGGTATCGGCGTCCTACACTGCCTCCATTCTAGGCACCTAACTCCTTAACACCTTATTAACACTTTCAGTGCCGGCCTCCGTTTCCTATTGACCCCGTTGAATGCCACCACCCACTTCAATGATAGAGCTCTCATATTTGCGAACGCATAAACTATGTCTTAAATTATGGCTATGTGTCTAATATGGCCGTCGCTTATCACTGACTTGTTTGCAGTCAACATTGTCGAAACGGATTTTTTTTTTTAATCGGCTCATTTCCGTTTTATACCATTTTGAAAAACGCTGGTTTCTTGAAACTTCCAGAAGATTTCAGAAGATTCTGTGATAAGCGCCCTTTACTGGAATACTCTGGAATACACAAAACACGTTGTCATTTTTCGGCCTATTTATGAATCGTTTTCAAATAAACGCTAGATTATAGATAGTATATGTGTACTTATGCACGCTATAGAAGCGGGCTGAAAAATCCATTATCTTATTTCCTGATCGCACACACACACATACACACACATGGCACACGCTGATATATAGGTGAAAATAGCTCTGATTATCCCAATACTGGTAAAATAGATTCCTTACCTCAGATCAGATGTTCTCCAAAAAGATTATTCCAATTCCTGATCGCCATTCCAAATATCGATCGCGTTTATTGATCTAACGCTGGGTACTGGAAATATATATTCCACGCTGTTCTGATGGTCCACAATGAGTCCGATCGGCTCGGGTTACTTGCCTGAGAAGTAAAATGTGGATTCCGGACTCTTTTTTTCCCATGCGTTTCATTCAATCCAATCCAAAGGGGTGCAGTACCATCCAGGAGACGATAGGGGGCGGTATTTTCCCAATTAGAGTTCAGACAGATCCCCACTGGTAACGTGAGGCTAGATTGATGAAATATTAATGAAAATCGCTAATACAAAAAATAACGATTAAAAACGAGATATCTCATCGGCTGGCACTCAACGGTTGGCATGAACTAACGAATTATGCCGTGGCTGGCACTCAAAGTGTTAAGACCCTAATTACTTTTTCGAGGTGGTTCCAAAGTCACCAGTAGGAGCCACACACAAGCGATATACACCATTGGAAAGCTGGGACCCATTTGAGATGCAACTCAACACTGTATGTCAATAATCTATGTCTATTAATATGCAATATAGATTATGTTTTGAATCTTTCCTATGCAAGTCGTAAGAAATGTGGAGTGTATAGAAGATTGGGACATTATATCTATGCCTAATGTTAGCCATTGCCATGCTCAACTATGTCTCTTAAATTAGGTAATTTTCAACCACACAAGAATTGATAAATGTGGTCAAAAATCCCTCCAAATAAATACTCCATTAAGACACCAAGAAACACAGAAAAGTTGACTTCCTTGCCGTTTACATGCAGGTACTATGAGACTATCTCGGAGGTGCTGAGCTCAGTGAGGAAGATGGAGGAGAGCCTGAAGAGACTGAAGCAGGCGAGGAAGAGCGTAGCAAACCCGACCATTGCCGGGACCAACGGAGGCCCCACTGACGACAGCAAGATACGTCTGCAGCTAGCAATGGATGTGGAGTACCTGGGGGAACAGGTAGGAGTGTGCACACGTACTGCACATAGACACACATGGATGCATTGCTGCATGCACACAAACACACACGTCGCACACACACACACACATCTCATCTCAAACCCTGCCCTCCTTTCTTGATCTTCCAATGACAACTGTTGCTTCCCACGGCCAAACGTTGTTTTAATCTGTCTCAGATACAGAAGATGGGTCTCCAGCCGAACGACATCTCCATGTTCACCACGCTGATGGAGCTGGTCCAGGGGGCCCGGGAGCTGGCCGAACAGAACCAATAGAACTGCCGAACCTATGTTCCTTCACAACCTGTTCAACAAGAGTAGACTCAACGTCTGTAACCCTGCCCTCAACCAGGTCTGGGCCAAACAATATGAACCCTACATCAGCCTAGGATGGTCCATAATATCTCTTATTAACCTCTTAATTTTTTTAAATGCAGTATTTTCTCTGCATATCATGTCACTGAAAACGGAGCTTTTCCAAAACGCCGTCCAGGGTGGTCTTTGTAATGTTTCTTTCTATCAATGAAGAAACTGGGGTTCTTTCAATTTAATTTATTCAGGTACTGGTAGCAAGTAGCATACAGGTCAGCATCAAACCGGTGTCTCATTACTTACTAGTTCCCCTGCTAAGAGTTTGGGGTGTGTCCCATGTAGCCTGGTAGATGGTGCCATCTAGTGGTTAATATAAATCACATCACGTATCACAACAGTCTTGCCTGTATACGTGTGGACGGGTGAAACAGCTAAAACAGCTTTTGGAAAACGTTAACATCATGACCAATGGTCCTGTCCACATGTATACAGATATTTTTGAAAACGCAGTATTTTCTCTGCAATCAGGACCACGGAGAGCTCCCTGCAGCCTGCCATCAGGTCAGTTCATGTCTGCGTTTTTTGTGTGAAAGGAGAGATTTTCTAAAAATACCTGTTGAAAATGGAGGGGTGAAAAATGTGTTAAAAAATATCTGTATGTGTGGACATAGCTTTAGACAAGGGGAAGGAATGGCTGAACAAAACCAATATACGTAGAAATGGACAGAACAATATTAGAAGTCTAGATCAGACCATAAATAATCTGGACCTGGAGCTGTTCTCTGACCACATCCATTTCAGATCCTCCAGAGCACATTCCTTTATTTAATCCACCCATTTAGTCAAGGACAACATACCATGTATTCACCCAGAAACTTAGGAGCTTTGTGTTTCTGGGATGAAACACCAAACCCAACAGAGGATGGTTCAATTGTCTTGCATTTTATTTCTATTTATTTTTTCCTTTCTTTCTGTGTCTACAGGTGATTATGTATCGGATACTGTAATTTGCCTTAAAGGAACACACACATTTTTTGGGAAATTAGCTTATTTGCCATCTAGCCTGGAGTTAGACATGCAGATACATGCCATTTGCACAGTGTAAAGCGCAGTGATTTCATCACCTCAAAAGCCCTGTTGTTTTTTGAAAAACTGGGCTTTTGAGGTGATGAAATCACTGCGCCCAGGCAGCAATGGTTCTGCAAAAAAATAGTTCCGAAAATGTCTTTTTTCCCTCCACATGATAAATACACAGGTCACAGCATGTTTACAGGAAAGTTTTGGAGTGTATTTCGTGACTGTTGGGAACTAGGCTACACTGGCACACCTACTTCCAGTGAATGACGCTAAGCTAGGCTAACGGTGCGGCTGTTCCCTAAGCCTAATGCGTGCACACTGCACAGAGAAGAAAAGGGTATGCATCTGCTTGTCTAACTCCAGGGTAGATGGCAAATAAGCTAATTTCCCAAAAAGTTGGCATGTTCCATTAATGACACATTGCACTGGTAACACTGGAAATGGCATTAATGACATTGTTGGGTATCGGAGGTTACATGGTTGATTTGTGGGGGATGGAGCATATTGATGATGAGTGGGCCGAGCAGCTCAAGAGGTGATTCATGACTTATATACCGTTGCATTTCCCGCGCTGCACCGCTCGGTACAGATCGCCACGTCGGCCACCAGACATCAGTCTCGTCTGTCCCGTTTGTTTGTCTCATGCAAGTTTTTAGAGAGAGATTGTCAAAATATATTATTGTAAACCAACCTTCCTTTTTCTGTTCTCTATCTGGTGAAGGATAAACTGTAAATAATAGAAGACAACCGGTGTGAATTATGTACATTTTTGATTCGAGTCAAAGTTGTAATACTGTGATATGCTATTACTTTAAGGAACTTGGGGATGAAATAAAAAAATAACGTTGGACACAATGTTTTGCTGAGTATGTACTGTGTATATAATGTATGTATGTAGTGTGTACGGCAGCAGAGTTTGATAACCAAGGCATACTCTTCACACCATCGCTAGCTTAAAAGGGCCCCTCAGCCTTGGCTTCACATTGGTCCTCAGCCGTCCCAGTTATTGCAGATGTATTATGTATACAAGAGACTGAGGTTGATGAACAAGATGGTAAATGGACTGCATTTATATAGAGCTTTTATCCAAAGCGCTTTACAACCTCACATTCACCCATTCACTCACACGTTCACACACTGACAGCAGAGGCAACTATGCAATGTGCCAACCTGCTCATCGGGAGCAGTTAGGGGTTAAGTGTCTTCCTCAAGGACACTGAGACGCTGCCGGGAGGAGGCGGAATCAAACCGGGAACCTCTGATACCACTGATACCAGACAACCACTCTACCTCACACTGTCGCCCCCTACATAATGAAGTCTTCTGAAACCAGTTGAAGGTATAAAGTGCAGGTGTCTTTCACTGTCTTAAAATGCATTTTTCTGAATGATTCATTAAGAGTGTTAGTTTAGTTCAATGGAGAAGAGTGTGGATGCAGAATGCATTTCAAAATTCAAAAACGTTTTAAATAATCTGGCACTTCAGTCATAACCTGACCTGCCAGATGATCTGTTACATAGAGCCATCTGGGAAGTCGTCCATTGGAATAGGGAGGCGTAGTGGTTATGTTATTGCTGTTTCCGGCCGGTCCACCATCTTGAAAACGCAATGTAATTCCCCATTGACCAAAAACAAATAAAGCATTAACATTTGCATGGTGTACCTTTCTGTGCGTATTCATCCATTAATCGTGAAAAGAAATCACAGACTTTTATTTCAACCAACAATGCTTAAACAATAATGTTAGTAGGGCTGTCTTAAATACTTCAAAGCTTCATTCGATGGGCATGGGATTCGAATATGAAAATAAAATTTGATTATTAAAAATATATATATTATGATTTTAGATTTAGATTTTTTTTGCTAAATCAACTCTGCCTCTCTTTGTTAACTACAACAAGCAATGCTGTTTGTTATTTAAGATGAGGTCGGACTCGGCACTGACAGATTTGTGTTCATTGTGCTGCTTTTATAAAGCCTCAAATGACTGCTTACAATATTTCATGAAAGCAAAGTGTTTTGTTTGTCTAAGATTTAAAAAGGTTTAAACTTTACAGCAGGCTAGATACAATTGTAGTAGGCTACTGCAGGCTAGCTACAGTTGTGAATGAATGAATGAAAACTTTATTTAACAGATTGCAGAATGGGTACAATACAGTATTTATGACATACATGACATACAGGTATATAGTACTGTTACATTTGTGACATACGATATGCAAATATACAGTACTGTTACCCAGAGATCCTAACAGAAAATATATACAAAAGGATGGTGAGGAGACTGTCCATTAGGAGGTGGTGGGGGGGGGGTTTAGGATGGCCAGTTTCGAATTGCAGCCTCCCGTAGGTGCTCTTTGAGAGCGGTTTTGAATGTGGGTTGGGATTCACATGTTTTCACGGCTGTGTGTAGGGCGTCCCACATTGTTGTGGCATAATTGCAAAACGTGTTTATTCCCTTGTTTGTGCCGAATCTGGGTTGCACATGATTTGTGGAACTCCCTCTGGTGTTGTGGTCGTGGTATTCACTGACCTTTGGGAAGTATTTCAACATGTACATGGGTACCTGTGTGGTGTAGTGTATCTTGTAGACCAGGCCCATTGCAAGTTGCTGTACTCTGTCGTCTACTCTAAGCCATCCTAGGTTGTCAAAGTGGGCAGGGGTGAGGTGGGTTTTAGGAGTAAGGTCAAGCAGTAGTCTGACCAGTTTGTTTTGTGATGTTTGTAATCTTGATTTTAGCACCTTTGAGGTGCTTTGGTACCATGATGTGCAAGCATAGTCGTAGTACCCTTGAATGAGTGCTCTTGCCAGAGTCTTCAGGGTATTCTTGTTTACCAGAGAGGAGATCTGGTACAAGAATCTAGTTCGTTGGTTAACTTTTTTGATTACATTGGATGCCATTTTGTCACAGGAAAGATTTGCCTCTAGGATGGAACCCAGGTATGTAATTTCATCTTTCCTTGTGACAATATTGTCACCCACTGTAACTGAGAAGCCGTTGGTCTTGCTGAGTTTGTTATTTGATCCGAGGAGAATGGACTCTGTTTTACCCAGGTGTAATGATAGTTTGTTATCAGCGAGCCAGGTGCAGATTCTGCCGAGTTCCGAGCTGAAGGTTTTTTCAACCTGTAACTTGTTCTTGTCAGAGACCAGCAGGGCTGAGTCATCCGCGAACAGGAACAAGTTGCAGTCACAAGCTGACGACATGTAATTTGCATGAATTAGGAACAGTAACGGTCCTAGTATGCTTCCTTGTGGAACACCACAGGTCACTGGGATGGGGGGGGGGGGGGGTAGAGTACTGTTTACCTCCACCATCTGTTCTCTCCCCTCCAGGTAGGATTGCATCCAGCTCACTGATAAACTATCAAAACAAATTGCTTTTAGCTTGTCAATCAGAATGGAGTGATTGACCGTGTCGAAGGCCTTTTGTAGGTCCAGCATGACCATGCCGGCATGCCGCAGTATTTGCCCGCGTCCACCTCTTGTTTGATGTGGTCGTTCAAATAGAGAAGGCATGTGTCAGTGGAGTGGGATGTTCTGAAGCCAGATTGGCCAGATATTTTTCCGCAAGGTACTTTTCGACCTGTTCGTAGACTATTTTTTCCATGACTTTCGAGATGGATGTAGGCTATTGCAGGCTATATACAGTTGTAGATTACTGCAGGCTATATACAGTTGTAGGCTACTGCAGGCTATATACAGTTGTAGGCTACTGCAGGCTATACAGTTGTAGGCTACTGCAGGCTATATACAGTTGTAGGCTACTGCAGGCTATACAGTTGTAGGCTACTGCAGGCTAGATACAGTTGCAGTAGGCTACTTCAGGCTAGATACAGTTCAGTTTGGACAAAGTAGCAGAGGAGGATGAAGGACACCAAAAGACGTTTTAACAATATTTGAGAAACAAATGTTTTATTTCAGCAATCACAAATCAAAACAAAAATAAACTCTCAGTCAACACAATAGAAATATACAAAGTTTTAGTCATTCATTCGTCAGAGAATGGTGTCTACTGTACCTACTCTATAGCACATACTGTACAGAATACTGCTATAATAACTTTACAGAAGAAGATTTTTTAATACACATCTGCTCAGTTCACAGTAACATGACGATAAATACTGGCAAACGGATTCAATACTGAATTTGCTGTCTCGCCCTCATCACCACCACCATCAGTCGTGAGTTTGTAAATAGATCAGCTAGTTGGTGAAATATGAAGTACACACGCAGAGTATTGTGGAATATTGATAGGTGGTTCTTGGGGGCGATGTTGAGATTTGTTTTCCTAGCATGTATTTCTAAACATTTCCCTTCAACTGAACATCTCGCGGCACGGTTTTGGTCTATCAGTACATACTGATGGAACGGTTGATATTGTCCTTCGCACAACCTGTTACTGCAGAAAGCTTTAGTCAACAGAGTCGGTAGGACGCTGTCGAGTAATGAGGTTGATATGGAAGATATTGTTCTAGACTAGTTGTTGGTGGTGAATGAATGAATGAATTGAATGAATGAATGAATTTTTATTCACACACACACACGATACATTTTACATGCGAGTATCCTCATGTGATAACATGTCGCAAAATGTGTGCATGTGCCAGGTCTCCCAAGAAGCTATTTAAAGCTTTTGGAGGGAGCCTGAACACAGATACAAACAGAATATGAACAACAAAACAATAACAAATAAACAAAAACAAACAAACAAAAACAACAAAAAAATACAACGTGGGTAGGTTTACACACCTACCTACTAACTGACATATAACAGAGATACATAATACAGACAATTTTATTCCTAAGTTATAATTTTAATTAGAGATATGATTTTAGCAGTTCCTCTTTCAGTGATTTTTTAAAGGTTTTAAAGGTATTAGTCATTTTTAGATTTTCGTCAAGCTTGTTCCAGATCTGTGGACCCCTGCATGCTATGCTTAGGCTAGCACAATTTAGCCTTCTCCTCTTGCCAGATATAAGATGCTTGTTTCTTGTGTTGTGGATGTGCAGTGGTTGGCAGACTGGGACAAGCTCAGACAGTCTGTGATTCATGTTGTTGACAACTTGATACATAATTGATGCGTTTTGATGAATGTTAAATTCAGCGAGCCTCAGGAGACCAAAGCGATGGAAAAGAGGCTTTGAGGGCGCTCGATACCCGGACCATGACAGCACTCGTAGTACCCTCTTTTGTAGGCTTTCTAGTTTTTTGAGATGGCCTGCCAGATGTCTGTAAGGTGTTGCTAAGCACCAGGCTTTAGAGCGTAGGGTTGATGATCTTGCCCAGCAACAGGATGGCATTAGAATCTCCCTCTGTGACGGAAAAGAAGAACGGCCGGCTGACGGACAGCTTCAGAGGTACGCCCGCGTCCTGGTTCACGGTCTGAGGTTCGTCCCCTTCCTCCGACATCTCAAACAACACCTTGTTGAATGCCTGGGAGAAGACATGACAGAGAGATGAGTTTGAGAAACGCACACAATATCGGCGCTATTGACTTTTTTTTTTTTTTATACTTAAATTTTTATTTCCAGTTTTTTGCTTTACAAACAAAACATCCACATACAATAATACAATTGGCGGTCAAAATTATAAACGACAGTACAATAGAATTCGATAGATAAGAACTAAAAGATATATCTGATATTAGAAAAATGAATATCGAAATCGAATGACAAGTTGACCTAAAATAAATTCACTAAAGGGGAAAAGGAAAAAAACACAGCTAAACAAAAACAAAGAAAAGAGAGAAACAATAAGTAAATACAAAAAAAGTGACATGGGTTCTTTGGTACCTTCATAGGCGCTATTGACTTCTATATAATCCTTTTGATCCGGTCAGTCTATCTCTCACCTTATCTACAGTGAAGGGCTTGACGCTGCTGAGCCGGTCAAACTCAGCCTGGGAGCCTAGAAGCTGGCTCTCTACCTCTGCACCTCTCACCATGTTGGTCAACAGGTCGCGCATGTCGGCCATAGACGACATGGAGAACTTAGGCAGAGATAGCTCCAACAGACTGATTGATAGAAAGGAGGGAACGGGGGTGGATACAGAGAAAGATGTTAAATTCATATACAGTAGTAGTACATGTAAAATCTGTCATTTAATTGTGGTGAAACATTGATTTTTGCGTTTGAATAGATTGTTGTGACGCGTGAAACTGCGTGGTCCACATACGTACTGTACTGTACATGCTGGAGGTCATTATTGACTGGTTGGCACGTGTTCCTATAGCTAGACTTAACTCAGCAAGGCAATATTGAACTTCTGTCACAGACATGAGACTAAACTATGTCCTAAGCATAAAGATTCCTCACAAAAGGACGATTATCTGGGAAATCTTCTGCAGGTACGTTTAAACCGTGTCCATAACACTTACCGTAATTCCTCTAATAGTAACCGGGTCTCAAATACAAGCCGGGTCTCTATTAAAGGCCGGGTGCGCTCTTGAGCTAAGCAATTATAAGTCGGCCTCCTAATACAAGCCGGGTTACTAATATACTGAGCTGCATACTGAGCTAGTTACTTGATTTCACTTTGAAAACGTTGAAATGACCAGTGACCACCTGTAATTGCACTGTTTACTATTTCATACAGTACTTGGTTTCAATAAATGAACCCAGTACATTTTACTGGGTTCAAACTGACACAAAATGTTGATTTATTCATTATGATCCGTTTGAAAATTTGAAATATAGGCCTCCCTCTTATACAGGCCTCCTCCTAATACAAGCCTGGTACCCGCTACAGTTGAAACAAATACAAGCCGGGGTTACTATTAGAGGAATTACGGTATATTCCCTAACTATGGGACCCAAAGCTTGAGATGTTTCAAAGAAGCAGACCTTCAACATGTTGTATTGCAAATGAGCTTAAATGAGCTTAGAGCTTAGAGTTGTGGTGCACCGATACAGATACTGATACAGATACAGATACAGATACCGATACAGATACTGATACAGATACTGATACAGATACAGATATCCGATACCAGGTCAATACACAGAAACACGTCAAAGTAAAGTCACTCGATTGGCTAAGTCTACACAAAAGCAAACAAACTGGATGCAACGTTTAGGACTCTCAAGTCGGTATCGGCAATGAAACGGTGGCATCGGGTCGGAACAGGGGACTCACCCTTCCTTGAGGTTCTGATTCCAGGTAGAAAGGACATCAGTTGGGCCCACAAGCTGGGCCTCTATGTCGTGGAGGTTGGTCCCCTCATGAGGCAGAACCAGCAGCATGTAGGACCGCTTGCTCAGAGCCAGTTTCACTACTGTGCACCTACGGACCTTCATGGGAATACATTCATTTCGTTAAGAAATGTATTAAACTCGTTACTAATTAGTAAAGTCATTAACGGAGCGAAGTAATTTACAGACAAGAATAATACCGGGGGGCGAGCAGAGCTATGCCCCCACCACCATATGTCCAGTATTATAAAGTAATCTCAATGCTATTTCTCATAACGCTGCTGTCGGGACAAAACCTCATAACTCCAAAAACCCAACTTTTCAGCAGATGAAAAAAACTAACACAGATTTGAGGGTGAATAGAGTTAGGAGGTTTAGACAGATGATCGGTTTAATGCTTTCCCATTGTTTAAACTTTGTAAAACCAACACACACATATGGAGGATGATCTACGGAGTTGATTTATATAAAAAAATAAAATAATTGAGTTATGAGGTTTTGTCCCGCCAGCAGCGATAAGATAATTACATGTATCAGTAAATAAATAACCTTTATATGTTACAGGTCTTGCTCGAAAAAGAGATATTTGATCTCAAGTGACTACATGGTAAAATAAAGGTTAAAAAAAAAATATATATATATATATATATATATATATATATATATATATATATATATATATAAAATATATAATAATCACATGTACAAGTAAATCTCAGAGCAATTTATAATGAAATAACTATAAAAAAGGAATACATCAAAGGGCACCAAAGGTTATACACGCAACATCAAATAATCTAAAATAAATGTAGCAAACAAAGGGTTACCTTGTCCTCCAGATAGTGGTACTGACCCGTGTGGGTCATCAGAGGAACCATCACCGTGGTCCTCTCATCCACACGGAACTCCTGCATGGAGGTCCTCTCTGGTTGGAAGGCTGTCCTCCAATTGCCTGAGTGGAAAGTGTAGAGGAAGAGGCTCAGGGTGGAGGTCGAGTAGTTAGCACTTCACATCAGGTTATAATGCTCTAGAACGCATTAGTAAACAATTCATCGATTTTGTTTATTATTATTATTATTATTATTATTATTATTATTATTATTATTAAGTTATAAAGCATTGATAAGCAATTTATTAATGAATCCATAACTATATTTATATATGTCCTGATAAGTGTTTATAATGAAGTTAATGATTTATTGAATGTTTAGAAAGACTTTATATGAATATGTTTTTAGACAGACAGACAGACAGACAGAGACAGGCAGACAGACAGACAGACACACAGACACACAGACACACAGACAGACAGACAGACAGACAGACAGACAGACAGACAGACAGACAGACGGACAGACAGACTGAGACTGAGCCAGACAGACAGACAGACAGACACAGACAGACAGACAGACAGACAGACAGACAGACTGAGCCAGACAGACAGACACAGGCAGACAGACAGACATACAGACAGACTGAGCCAGCCAGACAGACAGCCAGACAGACAGACAGACAGACAGACAGACAGACAGACAGACAGACTGAGACAGACAGACAGACAGACAGACAGACAGACAGACAGACAGACAGACAGACAGACAGACAGACTGAGACAGACTGAGACAGACAGACAGACAGACAGGCTGAGACAGACAGACAGACAGACAGAGAGATACAGACAGACAGACAGGCAGACAGACAGGCAGACAGATAGACAGACAGACAGACAGACAGACAGACGGACAGACAGACTGAAGTACCTTTGAAGTTGAACAAGCTGATGAACAGCAGGTTGGTGCTGGAGGTCAGGTTTCTGAACAGGTCCTTCACCTTGCCCTCCGACGTCTTCTCCACAAAGGTGTTCACCTGGTCCTCTGCCTCCTGGGGCCTGGTGAAGTTCAGACTGCGGACAAACGACGCGTCGGAGAAGTCCTGTGTGCCTTGGACAAAGTCCTCGGACAGACGGGCGTCCTGGCGAGCGAAGGCCCAGACCCGCGTTGTGATCTCGTCTTTGGGTCCGTCGTCGACGAGAGAGTTGATGCTCTGCAGGGTCTTCAGAACCTTGTGTCCGTCCACGAGGGAGACACAGTCCACTCGGTCGGTGTCCCTGTTCAGGCCCAGTAGTTGCTGGTGGAAGAGGTCAGTGTCAAGTGTAAGTTTCAATTCATTGTTGTGTCAAGCTCTAATGTACAGTCCCCTCCCCATCATATGTATATACTCTGTCAGGATCTAGGGGTAACAGTACTGTATATTTGAATACCGTTTATGTCACAAATGTATCAGTACTAAATACCTATATGTCCCTATGCCATAAATGTCATGTATGTTGTGTATGTCATAAATGTCTATATGAATTGAAAATGGGGGACCCTGATGGAAACAAGACAAACGTCTTTCTCAGGTCTGCATCCCCTTAACAATTGTATGTATTGAGCCGTACTGTATTGTACCCATTCTGCAATCTGTTAAATAAAGTTTTCATTCATTCATTCATTCAAGGTGCAAGGCTGTAGACTTAGGCAATGTGATGATCTCTTACGGCCTAATGTACGAGGGACAGTCTTCTAATGCATATACAATCTAGGTTGCTCATTTATTCACGGTACTGAATCAATAATATAGAACATCAACAACATACTATACAGTTGTACACGTTTGCCCTAATGCCATTTTGAAATCTAGATTGACACTCACGACAATGCCCCATCCCCCCCCTGCCCCCACACACACACACACACACACACCAGCATGAAAATAATAAAATAATTCCAATATATAACCTGGTATACGCTGGCTGTGTTGATGGAAGCGCCCAGGTACAATGTCACTAGGGACCCGTAGGTGTTGGCCGGGGAGAGGAGGGTGTTGGCGCCCCGCTGCTTGCTGCTGAGAGCCTGGTATATCCTCAGACCCAGTGAGTTCAGCAGCTTGGCCAGGACCGCCGTCCTCTGGGTGACGTTCAGAGCGTCCCCGTCCGCCGCGGCCCTGACGTCCGGCGTCAGGACTTCGTTGTCGAGGGGCGTCACCGGAAGTGTCTCCAGAGGCTTGTCCGCCTGGGACTGCGCCGTCTCACAGCTGACGTTCTCGGCGGCGAAGAGGTAGAACGGGTGCACGTAGACGCGGTTGGCGCGGCTCCCCGAGAGGCAGCAGCAGCAGCATAGTAGCAGGAGCAGGAGAGAGAGGGGGCACAGTCTCCGCATGTTACCTTCCCGGATCAATCCAAAAATCGCTTCACAATTGATTGTTTTTCGTCCTGTTTGTTGTCGCTGTTTCTGTGGGGGGGAGAGCGGATAGATTTAGTTAAAAGTTTGAAATCAGTGAGCTCCAAAACAGCTCATCCTTTCATTGGTAACGGTTGAACTCTTGTTGAGTATCTTGTTGTTGTATGGGAGCACAGAGCATGGGCGGCTGCAGTGAATAGATCATCACTATTAGTGTGGCTTTTGGTGAGAAATCTGGCTGGATCTGGTTTACCCTCTCTGACAGGATTGGCTGGCAGGGACACTAGGCATAGAGCGGCGTGTCAGAGTGATTGATTCATGGCTCTTTGTGTGTCCACTCTCTACTGGTGGATAGTGAATGTGAGCAGGCTCTTGCCTCTGCAACAGAGGTCACAGTGTTAAGGAAGAGGAAGAATTGTGTGTGTGTGTGTGTGTTTGTTTGTTTGTGTTTGTTGCGCACAAGCATGAAGACAGCGATCTGACCATGAGAACGTAGGACACTAACCAGTCCATAAGTGTGACAAATATTTCATTAGGATATGGCCCTTAGTAGAAGAACTGCATTATGCTCAAATGATCGACAAACACTGATCACCGACACTCACTGAGGTTAGACGGTACAGTTGTTTTTGAGCATTTTCATTGATTTGCTGATGCTTTATTTAAGGTGTCAAACATCCAAACATTGTTTAGCCAATACGTAGCCGGTATTTTCTTTACTCTTCATTCTTAGAAAGCACCGTCACATCCTTGACACTCACGTCAGGTTATGTAGGATCTGGCTATGTGTACTCTTGCATAAAAACAGGACTTTATCCTTTGAGTTGGACGTGAACCAGCTGGAGAATGAACTGAAGGACCGCGGAAGGAGATGAACAAACACTGGATCCTGTACTCTATGGACACATCCCCGCAGGACATGGCCTTGGATCCTGGATCAATAAAATCTGCAGACTCAAATGCTGGAACACACATCTGCCCTGTACCTCTACTCAGAGGTCAGAAAACATGGTTGCTTCACGATCAAACCAGATCAGCTCAGAATCTCTACAATGATCTAGTAGTCAAGTTGGGACGTTTTACTACATTTGGGGCCAACCTGAAATATGACCTCTTAAGGGTTTTTAGTTCAAAGTGGAAGTTCAAAGGAAACCATCACACTGATAATTCAGTGAAGTCTCACATTCTTTCAAAGACTCTTAAGAGGCGAGACTTCAAATGTGACTTCACTGAAAGAGTCCACTGCCACCCGGTTTCAAAATAAAGCATAAATAAATACATAGTGCAAAATTGTTTCGTTCAAAAAAGCCATATTAGTTTATCTTACCAGGTGCTCTGTGTGCTGCTGCTGAGGATATGAGCTCTCTCGTGTGCTGGTGCCTTGCTTTAAACCAGCCAGCCAGCAGGTTACTGATTAACCTACCCTCACTGTTAGAGAGAGAGAGAGAGAGAGAGACAGAGAGAGACAGAGAGAGACAGAGAGAGAGAGAGAGATCCACTTCTTAACAACCTGCCCACTATACCAAGACATCAGAGACATATTATACTTCCCACAAATTGCAAACACCCAAAGAGACTTTGAAAACATGGACAATAACTCAAAACTCCCATACCTACTGGGAGAAATACAAGAATGTGCAAACACACAGCAGCCAGATTTGTGAGCTGCTGCTGTGACAAGAAAAGGACATCCAACGGAATACAACCACCATAAAGACTACAAGAAATTCCTTCTGTAATGTACTGATTTATTTGTTTTATCTGTTTGATTGTTTTGTTTGGCTTTGGCAATGTAAACGTATGTTTCCCATGTCAATAAAGCCCATTTGAATTGAATTGAATTGAGAGAGAGAGAGAGAGAGAGAGAGAGAGAGAGAGAGAGAGAGAGAGAGAGAGAGAGAGAACCACACCACCACCACCAGTGTCCTTGTTTCAGCGCCGTGTTGACGTAAGGACATGATGCAAGCGGATACCGTGGGAGGGGAAGAGGGAGAGAGAGCACATGAAGGGAGTGAGAAGCTTGTGTGTGTTTCTCTCTCTCCAGTTTGAGTCACCATGCTGTGTCTGTGTATATGTTTGTCAAAAATGGAATGGAGCGCTTTGTTGATAAAGGTCTCAAAGTTCTGGGATTTGTTTGTTTTTAGAAATGTCGATGTTTGTTTCCCCATCAACTTAGTTGGAAGTGACATTGTGGGCAACTACAGCACACATGCAATGAAGAGTAAATGACAGTTCACACACACACACACACACACACACACACACACACACACACACACACACACTAACCCTAGCCCCAACCTTGCATGTTCCTAATTCTAACTGTAACCCTTCACCCTAAAACAACTATTTTTCAGAGTGAGGATGGACAACGTGTTCTTAACTGTAAGAGTCTCATAATCCGTAATGGACATTTTTTCACAAGGATAAGGGACAGGGTTACAAGAAGTGTCTGTAAACATACACATACATACGCGTGCATACAAACACACACACACACACACACCTATGATTATAGTAACAGTGCTACCATTGTTAACATAGTGTTTCCACAAGATCAACATTGTGCCATTTAGGCTAGTATATCAAGCCTTCTTGTGTATGTCTTACAGAGCAGGAAGTCTTGTCCTGGGAAAAGTACACACAATCCCCAAGTGTCTTTTATGGGTAGGAATGAGAGTTATGAAACCCTACGATTTGCAACTGGCACTAAAAAGGCAACATCCTTGAGCATAACAAGGGAGATCCTTCACTGACACCTGATTCAACAGTGAAGGACGAACTCGATTTTCTCATCAGAAAGAGAGATAACGCGTTATGATCTTTACACAAAGCCCACATGGGTGTTTTTATTTGACCATATAAATGTTGGTATACAGTATACAGTGTACAGTATATTTACACGCATCCTTGGAAGAGTTTCTCCATTAGATGGAAAATAAGATATTTGGAACTTTCCTAACCAATCATGAATCAGATTAGAGGTCTGTTTTACTACAAATAAAAACTCATATTTAACTGTTGCCTAGTGTTTGTCCTTGAGTTAATCAACTAGAGAATACATATTGGTAACTTTATTTTTGGTGGTGGGGCTATATCCATTTGTCTACGTTTTGGATCACTGATTTGGCATTTAAGTGTCTGTTTGCACTTTATATATACACACGGTGTACAGTACATTAACTGCTAAATATGCACATTCCTGTCAGGTTCGTAAATGTGAGATTTCTGAGGCAACAATCTGTTAATATGACTCCAATACAGTAAACCCTTCATGGTTTATATCCTAATCTAATGAAATTCTCCACATACCTTTACGCATGTTAGTATAACCCTTACCTTAACACTCATTGGAGATGTCACGCCCAACCCTGAGTTAAAATAGAGACCACTTTCTGAAATGCAGTGAACACTTGGTGGTTGATATCCTAATCTGTTTCAATTATTCATCAAAACTAAATGTGCACTTATGCCACGGAATCAGCAGGTAATTCAAGGACTGTGCTCTGTGACGCATTTTCCTCTTAGATTAATCAGTTAAGGTGCGCATTCAAATTAAATTATTAACCCTTTCATGTGTTTGGAATTCTAGAACCCTAATAGCTTTTAATTACCAGTAGCCGTTGTAACAACATCATTAGAATACATTTCTCAAAATGATAATTTCACAGGTGATAAAAGGGTTAAACTAAGAAATTATTCAAAGTAAAAGGCTATATGAAGTGTTGCCAGGAACTGAAATGGTAATTAATTTATCTAATGATGCGTATTCTGCAGACATTATTAATCGACAGAAGCAGAACAGTTGTAACTACACAGGAGAATAATCCTTCCTTAAAGCACCCTTTAATATTATCAGAGAGACATGCCACGTCAGCTTTCCTCCTCCTCATCTGACTGAATTCACAGTGGCCAAATTACATTACAGACACATGTCAAATGTGTCATTAAAGGACTTTTCTTTTAATAAATGTATTCAAGATTTTAAAGATGTTTAATATATATATATAATATATATATATATTTAATTTCATAAACATTTTGTTTGTTCCTTTCATGACAATGCACAGCTCCACAAAAGCACAACAGCATAATTCTTTCTACTTTTTCTCCCCATTTTCTATTTTTTTTTCTCCCATCCCAATTTCATATTACCCAATTCTTCCCTCCCCTGTCTTGAACGTTGCTAGACTATGCCTCCCACAGGTTGGTTGTAGTGAGGACAGAAGCCTTGCATCACCTGATGAAAATGGGGGACCCTGATGTAAACAAGACAAACGTCTTTCTCTGGTCTGCATCCCCTTAACAATTGTGTGTATTGAGCGGTACTGTATTGTACCCATTCTGCAATCTGTTAATAAAGTTTTCAATCAATCAATCAATCAATCAATCAATCAATCAATCAATCACGTGTCCCCTCTGGTACATGAGGAGGCAGCCTGTCGCATCTTTTCGCCGCAGCAGCTCGAACTCTCAGTGGCGAGGAGTAACGCGTGGGAGGCGCGTTATTTTTTTCCGTAGCCGCATTTATGGCAGACGCTCTCTGATTGGCCACTGACATGTTTGCCCAATTGCGTGACGAGCTGTGTCTTTGCCCATTTCCGCGTCGAACAGCCTGCAAACTACCTGGCGTTCTATCGCCATGCTCTAAGACAAACTCTAACCGTAACCAACTTCGAAAGAGTGCCTAAGCTTAACCAGTGTAGAAACAGGCGTCGGCCAATCAGAGAGCGTCTTGCCAGTAATGCGTCTACGGAAAAAAATTACACGTGGGAGGCTCACGCTGCCCCCGTCACTTCCTGCTTCCGTCGCACCGGCGTCACCAAACCGACCTGTAGGAGTCGCTGTTCACAACGTCAAATCCCCACCCACCGGCTTTCCCACCCTCTAACACGGTAGCCGGTAGCAACGCCGAGAGCTGGGGTCGAACCCAGCGTCTCCTGCGTTAGAGGCGAGCGCCTTGCCCACTGCGCCAATCAGCCACCCACAACAGCATAATTTCATAATAAAAAGCACCCCCCAATTGCCCACTCCATGAGCAAAAAGGAGCAAATCGTATTTTGCCTGCCCCTTACTCAAAACAATAAATAGCTTGATAGTCGTTTCCGCGGTCGTTTCACTATGTTTGCGAAGCTGTGTGTGTGTTCTGTATTATAGCTGTGGAGACATGGTGTGGCTCATTTTGACAGACATTACTTGTAGTGCAACATGGGAAAAATTGTTTGTTTCTACACGCTGTAGTTTGTAGTTTATTACACGCTAAACATAGAGCATTTCCAAGATAATCCAGTCTTTTTCCGTAGATCGTGAGATAAAACGCGTTATATGCAATAAGCCCAAACTGTTCTGAAACCCCAAATACTCCCAAATCAAAGGTATATAACATGTATATATGTACCTTCACAAAATCATCAAGGGGGGGGGGGGGGGTCGTTTGAACTCAAAACTGTGATCATGTTTGCTGAGCATGTTTTTCGTCCGGTGAAACACATAGCTGTGATCGTTCGAAAGACACGTTTCAGATTCGGTCAAATAGACATAGAATATACCTTACCTTAGCCAGAAGGTATTCCAAAAAGAATAATTCCAAGTGATCGCATCGCCATCGCGATTACCAGTGTATATGTCTATACACGTTTCGATGGTAAAATACGTTTAGGCAACGCCATTTCGGGGCAATCAATGTGAATCTATGTTCAAGCAAGAGGAGGGGCCCCTAACAAGAAAAAACCAACGTGATGCAGATCGCTCCGGGCAAGTCTGTAGAGCGGGGATCAAAGTAAAAAGTTCAAACGATCCAAAAACGTAATATCTCGTTTTTGGCACTCAACGCTTGTCGAGCAAACACGTAATTTTCCGTTTTTGGCACAGAATGTGTTAAGAACACGGAGCACAACAGTCTGTCAAGGTAAGACTGCTCTTCAGCGCTCCTAAATCCTGCTCTTAGTCAGGGCCGAATCCAAGTTTAGGGATGGTTGGGGAATCCCAAAATCTAAGATGTCTTAAATGGCCCTAAGAGCAATTATTTTGTCTTAAGTCTGTTGGAGAATGAGACCAGAAGAGAGGGGAGCAGACCTTACCAAATTGGGTCTCATTCACCAAGGACTTACGACAAAAAGGGTTTTCTCTTAGGACCATTTGAGACCCTTTCGGGCCGATTTTGGGATTCACCAACCGTCCCAATAAAACACATATAATTAATATTATATTATAATATATTGGGTCTCATTCCCCAATATTTTCCAAAGAGTTCTTTTGGAAGACTTATCTTGGAACCGACTGAGACAGAATCAATGACAAGTTCACTCTGAGTCCTCAACACGCTGGTAATATGTCTTTCTTTCTTTCTTTCTTTCTTTCTTTCTTTCTTTCTTTCTTTCTTTCTTTCTTTCTTTCTTTCTTTCTTTCTTTCTTTCTTTCTTTCTTTCTTTCTTTCTTTATTTATCCTTTATTTATCCAGGAATGTCCCATTGAGATACAAGATCTCTTCTTCCAGGGAGTCCTGACCAACACGGCACACAACAAGTTTCAACATAAAACAGGGCATTAAACAAAAAACATATAATTCAAATATAAATACAGAAGGCCATTTGTGCAGTGGCAAGGAGCATAATCAGATCAGCAATAGCATCAGGTAAAACAGTTACATGTTTCATGAAGGGCTAATCGTAGCATACCTTTAAAAGCATTCACAGTAGGAAGTGCCTCTAGACAAAGTTTTACTTGCAGCGTCTTAAGTGTCTCAAACGTTCGCACCTGAGATATCTGCATTGGGGAATGGCATATGTCTCAAACGCGAAAGCGCGTCCCCGTTCAGGTAATTTGCATACAAAACAACGCCTCCAGAGCTCCTTATAAGGCAACTAATGATGCAGTGTGCACAGTACTGTATAGCCTATATACGCGTGTAATGAATGAACGCAGTATAGGCTTATTATTCCATTAATGACTACCTATGTACAGTATAGGTATAAGTACAGTCTGTACGTAGGGCAGAGCATATATATAGTATATCTACTAAATCCTAATGAAACAAGTAACTAGAATATATTAAGCCTATACTGTTCATTCATTAGACACGTAGGCCATACTGGCGCACACAAGACTTGTTATGGAATATTAATGCAGTCTATTTCCACGTGATTAGCTTTAGTTCTTATTTATTTATCCACTGTCATTTCAGTGTTGGTGTATAGGCTATATAGTGTATTTCAATATAAGTTTAATTGATTAATGATATATTTGAAGGAATGCAGGTTTATAGCTATATCAAACAAAAGTCTGTCCCATTGTATACCAATCAATGGGATATATTGCATGTTGACCTGCATTCTTTCAAATGTATATAATTAATCATTAAAACAGATATGTAACAAATAAGAAATACAAATTCCACAGAAGGCATTAAATAATAATTATTTTCAATCATTTCACAATAATTGCATAATTGTGTTTGAATATCTGAGTAATTAAAGTAATTATACATTTGTCCAAAATAGCTGGTTCAGATATGGTTAATCCAGCTGCCCTGTGATCAGATGAATCCATATTATTTATTTTTTCCGACATCAAATGCGTAATTTCTTATCGTACAAATATTGTCATATTTATTTTAATTATGATTAAGTAATTAATTCCAAGGAGGCCTGTAGTGTTGACATGAAGGAATCACTATGAGAACACAGTCCGTCAAGTTAATAAAATTTTCAATTAGTCAATCAATCATAAGTGTGCTCCTCAGCACTCTTAAAATTTGCTCTCAGCGACGCTCAAATCTGATCTCAGGAAAATTTGGGGAATCGCGCTACCAGCCCTAATATGTCTTAAATGGGCAGAAATCTGCCTAAGAGGACATTTTTGGTCGTAAATCCGTTCGGGAATGAGACCCAATGTCTATATTCATGTCTTGCCCGAAAAGGTCTCAAATGGCCCTAAGAGAAAGCCCTTTTTGTCGTAAGTCCGTTGGAGAATGAGACCATACATTGCTGACAGAGCAGCATAGAGTACTTCATCATATTAACCTCTTAAGCCCTAGCCCTATCTTCTGAAATTCCACCTAAAAATACATACCATAACCTCTTAACTCATTCAACGCCATAGCCAGTGTCCATCTCTGCTCTCTAGCGCCAGCTTTCCATTGCCTATTTTCACGACATTTCACGATCTTTGCGGATCTATTGTATTATTCTATATTATAGCTATGGAGAAAATAGTCTGGCTCATATTTGTAGTCCAATATGTAAAAAAGAGTAAACATTTTCATGTATACGTTTGCGTGTTATCCCGTGGTGAATATTGTATAGTTTCAGAGCGATCCAGGCTAATTCCTGGAAGCTGAGTTATGGAGTGCTATGTGCATTTTGCGAAAGTCGTTTCCATTGCTCGCCTGGACACGATATTATTTCCAAATCAAAGGTATATAATAGGTATTATGGTTCATCATGAAGGCATCAAAGGGGGGGGGGGTCGGTTTGTGATGCTCTGATCGTCAGCAACGGCATATGTTTTGAATACTACATAGGTTGATTGTTGCGATCGATGTGAAATCATTGTAGAATCAAAGTAGGATTGATGTCATATAGTCCTTACCTTTGCTAGGAGTTATTCCAAAATGAATATTCCAATTGTCTGATCGCGATTTCCAGTATTGATGTCCATCGGGTCCCTGACATGAAATGGCACAAAATATGCATCAAGTGTTGCTCGAATGAAGCGTTTCACTTGCCCGGGTCCAAATTCTCCGCCCGGACCATATAAAATGTAACACACAGTGTGAAATAAGGTTTCAAATGGTAGGCGATACTGCCACCTAGCAGGATTCGGCCGGCATTGTACTCTCAAGGTCTCAGAATGAGGAATACAATACAAAAAAATAAAAAAATAAAAAAATAAAAAAATAAAAAAAATAAAAAAATATTATAATTTTTTATTTTTTTTTATATTGGCCTGGGGCCGCATGGAACGTCGGTGAGGGCCGCATGCGGCCCGCGGGCCGCCAGTTGCCCCTCCCTGCATTAGACCATACTTTACTATGAATATGTGAATGAAAAAGTTTAACGTTGCTACACAATGAACAATACATATAGGACTTTGAATGGGCCCTAATAATGGCAATGTAGCAATAGAATTTAAAAAGTTATAGCCCTGCAAAGAAGGGGACTTTCTCCATAGACAAATAGCGCTGGCAATCTATGGTATATCATTAATTTAACCTTAGGCAACCAAAGTGTTAAAATCTAATAACGAGTGCGGTTAACCGCTGGCGGCCAATAGCGAGTATACTCGTGATTGGCGCAGAAAATGTTAAGCCCGGAGCCATATTTTCTGAAAATCCGCCTAAAATATATACCTACAGTAAGTAAATAGAAGATTGCTCCACTTCTACAAGGTTCATTTGCATGTATCTAGGGACATCTATGCACCTCAGTGAATGTATTCCCAGTGTCAGAAATATTGTGTCTATTACTAGGCTTGCTTAAATTGTGATGAAACAAAGGAGAATATGAATTATAATTTTTCTTTGCATCTTTGACAGTGAATAACACCATGCTAAAAATGACCAGACATAGAAAACTGCCACTGAGCTCGTTCAGTACCTTCTTGAGATCATGTGTACTGTTAAAGTTAGATGTTATGTATGATTGCAAGTCTAACTGTGTCTAACTGTTTCCACTAAAGGGCACTATAGGCGGAGCTGTTAATGCTGCCGCCAGGTAGAGGGTATATAAGGAGATGTTGACTCCCCCTCTGTCTCTTCCACCGTCGCTCTCACAAGAGAAGGACTCTCATGTACTGCCGTGTACCAATGTGAAATAAACCACGTGTTCAATGGCTAAAGAGAGAAACCATGTCTCATGAACATATTATTGTCGCCCCATAGCTGACTCTGTCAACAGGTTATGGGCCCAGATCACGCAGGGGTGAAATAATAAAGGGTAGCAAGTTTAGCTGAAGTATAGGCTAGGTTAGCACCGGGAGCACTGCGTGGCTAAAGGCTAGGCCAACAAGAGCTAAAGCTACGCCTACCATCATGGACCTAGTGGGTCCCAAAAAGCTATAGTTCGGGTGGAATTCTATCCCAACCGGATGCCTTGCCCCTCTGCATCTCTACAATTGTGTCTCCGAGTTCTCCCAGAGTGATAGGCCCCCCCAACTCTTTAGCTTTCTCTTCCAATATTCTCGGTAGATCCAATCCGCTGGTAAATGCCTCGAATTTTGTGACTTCTGAACTGTATAAATGGGAATAAAATGATCTGAAGGTGTCGTTAATCTTCTTTGAGTCTGTTGTTAACTCCCCCTGTTGGGTTCTGATTGAAGGGATATCGGAAAATATATCGTTAGCGGGTCTAGCACCATGGAAGTAATAACTCTGTCTCGTTCTGGCATTAAGAATTCTGATCTTTATAGATTTTCTTGAACTGAAAAATATTTGTACAACTCTGTAAATCATTCTGTAGAGAATTCCATAGTTTTACGCCACATACTAAAATACACATCTGCTTTAAAGTATATATAAAGGGATAGTTCCAGTTTATTATAGTCTTTCCTTGCTGCATTTGATTCCCTTTGACAGTTTTCACAAAATGTACCAACATGCATGAATAGCATTGTCACACTATTATTTGTGAACCTGAAATGTGAACATGAAAATGTATTCTAGTAAAAAGAATAACCGCCATCTGTCAGGAGTCCGTAGCCGGTGTTCACCAGAGAAACCATTAGAATAACAGAAATGCACTGGTATAGTCGGCTGTATAGGTCTCACAAAATTACCGGTTTATTCAAATTCCAGTAAAGAAAGATTGAAGATTGTGTGTTAAAAACGTGTTTGCAAACCTTCGATATCATACATCTTAAGCAAATATCTTAAAACACTCGCTGGCGCCAAAAGTGAACAGTAATTGTATTTGATGATAACCAGCCCGGATGTTTGATTCTCACACTTGCACACAATGGATAGTGATGTGTGTCCCATTCATTCCTCAAAGTCTTTATGAGTGCTATAAAGACTGTGCTGTTGGGTATATAAGCTGCGATGCTGTGGGACTTAAGACACTCCACTGACTCCACTGAAATCATGACCATGTGGACTCTCGTGCTTCTCTGCAGTGTGATCATATCACATGGCGTGCAAGGTATAGTACTGTCATCTATTGGTGTTGTATGCTTTAACCAGCTTTAACCAGTGGCTCTTTGTTTCTCCCTAAAAAATACTTTGTTCATTAATAATATCAATCGTCTATTGCTTTTTCTTTTCGCAGGTCAGGGTGAGATTCACATTTACATTTGAACATTTTGTCATTTAGCTGACGCTTTTATCCAATGCGACTTACAAGTTCTGTACGACAAGGCAGCAGGACGGGGTACATTTTACTAGGGCTGTTCCCGACAAAGGATTTGGATAGTCGACTATGATTGGGCAAAATTTGCCGTTAGTCGACTATTAGTCAACTAAAAAAAAAAAGAATGAAAAAAAGTATAGTATTTATTTTTACAACATTTATCATTCCATTTGGGCTGTGGGGGTGCTTAATGTCTGAAGGAGTCGACTGAAGGCTTCTTGTCCTCTGCAAAAGCATGCAATTGGTCCACTGATGGATACATCTTGATATTTGTCTATAGTGTGTTCATTAGATGGGTGAAATCCTCTTCAGTGCCTCTGTGCCTGTTTTCGTAGGCAGTTAGCCTCTGGTATGTGTGCCATTAGCGTTAGAGGCCTCTTTTCTTTTGGAAAGAATGCTAAAAATATATTTATATATATTTCTTTATAATTTTTTTTTTTTTATTCGACTAAGAGGTTGGCAGTCGACTACGGCTCCTTTCGACCGATTAGTCGACTAATAAGGGTCAGCCCTACATTTTACTGATCAGCCTGAATACCATTCGCTGCCTATGTTGCACTTTTAATGTCTTGATCCCATCAGCCAGCAGAGTGCAGCTACCATAGCGCCATTGTTACCATATACGTAACTACCGTAAATATTGTAGTCATGGGGCTGGAATGGGTGCCTCCAAACCATTGTCTATTACCCATGAATGATTACATGTTTGGAATTTAAATCAGTCACAGAGTTGACTGGAATGCTCAAACTAAGTCATGGAGTTTGATTAATTGGACTCCAAAATACAAAGAAAATGCAGTTGCAATTTATTCCTATTTTCAGACATTGTCATTTGAATTGCAGGATTATCATCATGTAATATCAACCACAATTGCTTAGTTGTGAAAAATTACATTTGTGTTTCTAACCTCACAATCGGAATGCTTTTTCCCTTCAATCATATCTTTAAGTAATTAAAATGTCTAGTATCATTACTGTAGTGTGATTGTTTAAACAGTGACGTAACTATAATGGATTACAATAATTTTTTTTTGGTAAATCGTTTGCCGTAATCTCATTATGCAATCTGTTACTCCCTAAACTTGGTATCCTAGTTACAGTACAGTATAGATAGATAGTATTTCTGACCAGCATACAGTAGCCATTACTGTTTTTATCAGCAGGATATTGACTGACCAGCCCATAACTTGCCTTGTCCTTTTACCTTTTCTTCTACATGATTCCCCCTCTTCATGTGATACCATGTAATCAATTAAATAGATGTGACAGCAGGTGCAAGATATGTGAGGCCAACTGTTGAAGCGATAACCGTGGCTGAGACTGATATCTCAGCTGTGACCATGCTTGAGATGACAACTGATCCTCCAACAGATATAACAACAGGTATAACAGAACCATAACAGTTCTTGTAGTTGTTCCCTGAAAATCAAAAATATCGCTGTCTGCCCCAGCAACACAGAAGCCAATAATGGTTTAATATATATATATATATTTTTTTTTAAATGCTTGTTTTATCTTTTTACATGATAACATTTCATTATTAAAATTAGACTATTTCCATGTCAGAGAGATGTGCTACCAGTACTATTTCCGGTTACCAACATTTTGGGAAACAAGCCCCCTGCTTTGTATTCCATCTCATCAAACACACTTCCATTGAGTACTCAGTTCACGCAGTAACTTCTTCAGATCAAAACCTTTCATAGAGTTACAATGTATTTCAAGATCGTGAATTTTGCACACTCCTGGCATTGGGTCAGTATCGCATAGCCAGACCTCTCTCCTCCACACCACGTTAGCGCTGTGCCACTAACCTCGTTCCCAGCTTTATCACTGTGCCACAGAGAGGTCTGGCTGAACCTATTATCATTCCGCGATAGGGGAAAAAACACTCTGGCCTGTATTTCTTTAAACCAATCACAAGTCATCCTGGGCGGCACTAAGCGTATACCCTTGCAAAATAATGTTGCCGATGGCGGAAGGGGAGGAGAATTCCAACTGAAATTGTCGGCCAATGGCGTGCTTATACCCACAGTCTCAGGCCTGTGATGACCCAGACTGGGAATGGACCTGTCTCAAAACCCTGCCCTCTTTTCTTGATCCTCCAATCACAGCTGTCGCTTACCTCTGACTTCCTCGTACAAACAAAGTTTGTACGAGGAAGTCCGAGGTAAGCGACAGCTGTGATTGGAGGATCAAGAAAAGGGGCAGGGTTTGAGATAGGTCCATTGGATGACACTGAGGAGGGAATTAATTTAATCTTTCCTGTTATAGTGCCTTGAGAAAACCCTAAATAAGAAATTCCTAAATAATTTTGGACAGCGAGGATGTTTTTGCTTCAGCTACGTTCAACCACACCCCCTTTTGGGGGGGAACAATTCTGGGAATAAACAGAGGGATTAGATGGTGTTTGTTCATAAACTACAACTTTAGGACAAGACACATGGATATAAATCACGCCGAAGACCATCATTGCCCAGTCCTGTTCCTGCCGACAGGTCAAATACAAAAGCAGTCAATAGGAACCGTGTCTGTCTTTCGCCCCAAAAGTAAACGCGACCGCAGGGGGGAAAAAAGCCAAAGTACCCGGAGGTGCCGGTCTGATGTATATCTGAAGCTCTATCTATAAACAGGTTGACTATCCCCTCTAATAAATAAATTAAATATGCAGTAAAGAACTACCGATACTCCTGCAGGCACCGGTGTGTATATGGTTATGTGTTGTTGAGTAACAATCAACATTAACATGTAATGTACATGTTTGCTGTAATACAGTATCTTGTAAGCCCTTATGGGGATGGGCACCTTGAATGGTGCCTGACACCTAAAGACACATTAACTAAGATGTCAATGATTTGAAAGTGAGGGCCATGTAGACTCAACCACACAGACACACACACACACACACACACACACACACACACACACACACGCGCGCACACACACACACACACACACACACTATTACGTGGAATAAGTACGTCATTTAGCGGTTGAGTCTACAAGGTCCACGTCGCCGCAGACTGTGTCGGTTGCGTGTTTTGTAGACTCAACTGCTAAACTGTGTGCATATTCTGCGTAAATTGAGTCTGCACAGCAAGTCGAGTCATTGAAATCTTAGTGAGTGAAAAATAAAAATGAATGACAATGACATGCCGAGTGTCACCCAGACACCCTGTTCTGAATTCCATACACACGACACGTTTGTTGTAGGTTAAGTCTCAGACAGTGAGTGCACATGGGCTCATGGTTCTGCATTGACCAGACACTTGATTTTCTTACTTTCCTTCAGCTACGCCTGCACCCTGTGGAGGGTACCTCTGGGACTCAGCAGGAGCATTCGCCAGCCCGGGCTATCCAGGACCGTATCCCAATGATATAGCCTGTGTGTGGAGCATCAACACAGGTCCAGGCAGGCAGATTATAGAGCTACAATTCACACATGTAGAGTAAGCATGCTCTCTTTCCCCCCCTCATCCTATAGTACGATCATGTTCTGTGAACGTGTCATGTCGACTGTTCACACAGCCTGCTATTTTACAGACTGACGACTGTCAGAGACCTCTGTTGTATTGTAAAGGCTTCTGTGACTGTTTCATTGATATGCCTTCCATTGCTTTAACGTCCAACATCTGCTCTTCTTCTATAACCACAGTGTGGAGGGAGGTTTCAACTGTAGGTATGATGGCATCTATGTATACGATGGCAGCGAGACCTACAACAGGCTCCTGGGCACGCTGTGTGGCCGCCAGACCTCCACGTTTTTCTCCACCAGTCAGTACTTGACAGTGCTCTTCACAAGTGACGACTCCTCTTACTATGGCGGATTTCAGGCCCAGTACCACACTGTGGGTAAGAGTCACTGTGGTGATGACCTCCTGTGAGAGGCATCACGTAGACCTGTTTAAAGAGCAACTAAACACCACCAATAAATCCATTGAGAGACTGCCATCTAATGATTATTAAATGCATGCAATCTGCTATTGGCTGATCTTGGACTTGGTGCAGAGAAATGTAGTATTGCACAGTTTTTACATTGCACAAGGACTTAAAACTAGGGATGTCCGATATTATCGGCCGACCGATATTATCGGCCGATATCGGCAGTAAAATGTGATATCGGAAAATATCGGTATCGGTAAAAAAAAAAAAAAAATTTTTTACATTTATTTAACCTTTATTTACCCAGGCAAGCAAGTACGAACCAATTCTTATTTTATTTATTGTCAAAAGTATGCATGTTGGTTTAATTCAACAACAAGAGATATGTAATGTTAATTTTTACTTTTTTAATTATCATATTTTGCACAGATAATGCTTACATTTAGAAAGCCTTTTGAATGCATCCAGTGAAATTATTAATTACCTGAAATTATTCAGTTTTTTTGGGGGGAAACCCTGCATATATCGGTATCGGTTGATATCGGTATCGGTATCGGTATCGAAATTAAGAGTTGGACAATATCGGAATATCGGTATCGGTAAAAAAGCCAATATCGAGCATCCCTACTTAAAACATGATGTTTCTTAGACAGGCGTCCTCCTCACATATATCAGTTCTATGTAATCAAATAGAACCCATGAAAGGTACACGGAAACCCAGAACCCATGAAGTAAATGATGATCTGTTCTCCCTATAGCTGGAGGATCCTGCAAATATAACTGTGGCTACCAGGTCGGTAACTGCTCCTGTGCCAGTGGCTGTGAATACGGCGATGACTGCTGCTCTGACTATGAAAGTAAGACCAGGGTATAACTGATTTCAGATCCAGTGGTCAGTTCTCTGCACACTGTTGTGATCCAGTGGTCACTCCTCTACTATGTTTTTGTTTTGTAAAGTGTATGGTTGCGCTGCCGGAACCACCACAACAACAACAACAACAGTACTGGACACCACTACATCCAGACCTACTCCACCAGAGCCTACATCAGAAGAATATGGTACCTTATTCTGTGTTAATTAAGAAAATTAAAAAAATTAAGAAAATAAAAACAAATGGTAAAGAATTAAGTTAGGAGAAAAGTCAAATTTTAATATTCCAATGTAACTCATTTACTAGTTTCAGATCATACTAATGGCATTGCCATCCTCTTGTTTAAGTTTCCTGCAGGGATAACTGTGGCAACCACTTTGCCATGTGTTCCTGTGATTCCAGCTGTCAGAACTATGGAGGCTGCTGCTACGACTACAGTGGTATGAGAAGACATGTCTGATGTGTACTGTCTACTGATTATGATCTGCTGTCAACCCTCCCAACAATCTGCTGAGAATAACAAAATATTTCAAATGACAGAACAAGGAGAGGGTGTATGCGATTAAATGATCTGTTCTATAACTTACTATTTCAAATGCATTTCTCTTTCTCATAGATGGTCACTAGTATGTGATTGATTGATTGATTTGATTGATTGATTGATCGGGAGAAGTGTTAGTTGGACAATGCTAATAACTAACTCATTCATGAGCTAACCGGTCATGTCCGCTTCCATAATGTCATGTTGTTTATGCATTAGAAGCCTAGTAGTAGTAGTAGTAGTAGTAGTAGTAGTAGTAGTAGTAGTAGTAGTAGTAGTAGTAGTAGTAGTAGTAGTAGTAGTAGTAGTAGTAGTAGTAGTAGTAGTAGTAGTAGTAGTAGTAGTAGTAGTAGTAGTAGTAGTAGTAGTAGTAGTAGTAGTAGTAGTAGTAGTAGTAGTAGTAGTAGTAGTAGTAGTAGTAGTAGTAGTAGTGGTAGTAGTAGTAGTGGTAGTAGTAGTAGTAGTAGTAGTAGTAGTAGTAGTAGTAGTAGTAGTAGTAGTAGTAGTGTAGTAGTAGTGTAGTAGTAGTAGTAGTAGTAGTAGTAGTAGTAGTAGTAGTAGTAGTAGTAGTAGTAGTAGTAGTAGTAGTAGTAGTAGTAGTAGTAGTAGTAGTAGTAGTAGTAGTAGTTTATTGTCACAAATAAAGTACAGGTACATTACCTGTAGAAGAATATTTGATTCAGATACTGACCTCTTTGTGATTCTTCTCTTGTAGAATACTGCCAAGCCACCACGTCTCTACCATCCACACCAGGTATTTACAAACCAGTCACTAGTATGTCATGTTGTTTATGCATTAGACACTTTGTAGAAGACAAGTAACAATACCAGACTTGTTAGTTTGATTCAACTACTGACCTCTTTGTTTTGTCTCTGCCCAGACTTCACTGAAGTAACGCTACCATCCACAACAGGTATGTACATCTCTTCAAAGGGGCCCTTAACCAAAACACAATACTGATTTATTTTGCACATAATCTCAGACATCCAAAAACTTGAAACAGTTTTGCACACATCCATTTAGTTTGACACTTATTGAGAGTACATTTGTTAGAATATGGCCACCCGTGATGTCATCCTTGTGCTGTGTTAATTACAGTTAAATGACATGATAAGGAAGCAGTCCCTATTTTCTCATCTACATAATTTCATCAAGCTGTCTTTAACACAACACAATTATTCAACGTTCCATCACTGGTGGCCATATTCAAACTCATTTACTCTCAATAACTGTCAAACTAAATGAATGTGTTCAAATGTATTACTCCAAGTCCCAGTGTGGAACTGTAAGCACTTATCTATGAATTACATAGCTATGAATTACAATGCCTTCAAATGTCTTCCAGCTCAACCCTCATGTCGTGACAACTGCGGCTCTTCAATGGGAAACTGCACTTGCTTCAGCTACTGTCAGTACATTGGCAACTGTTGCTATGACTACAACAGTAGGTGTCCATCAACTCGGCAGCTTTCACAACCTCAAACCCCGATGGTGAATGTAGAAGGCAGCATTCATTGCTGGAATAATTGGGCAGTAATTTTCTCCAGTCTCTTATTTGTGATTGCAGAATAAACCACTCACTAGTATGCCACGTTGTGTGTGCATTAAACACCTTGTAGAAGACAAGTAAAGGTATCAGACTAGTTAGTTTGATTGGGATTCTGACCTCTTTGTGATTATCTCCCATGTAGCTTACTGCCAGGCCGCCGTCACTGAACACCAGACGGCACTCACAACAGGTATTTACCCCTCTTTAATTAACAACCATAAAGGTTATGCCAAGCAAAAAACATGTTAAAATGTATTCCTCTGAGTCTCCGGGTGTGAGCATCTTGAAAACGTAAACATCTTTGTAACGCCAAAAAGTTGCAACCTTGACCTCCGGTCAGCTTTGCCTGAGATCGGTGACCGACACTCTCCTCCCTCAGGCCTGTCCTGTGGGGCCTCCCTGCATGGCTCTGGGTCTCTCTCCAGCCCACACTACCCCAACTACTACCACGACAACGAACAGTGTGTGTGGTACCTGACGGCGCCTGTCGGCCAAAAAGTCTTCCTGTCAATCACTGACTTCCAGTGAGTGAAGAATGGAATGCATATTTTTTTTATTTTTTTTATTTCAGTCTTCAAGATGACGATTCCTTAACTTGATATGAGACACAGCATTACAACGGCAGTTACTAGCAATGAAAAACAGAAGTGACTAATGTCAATGAATCTAATGTATGCAGAAATAAATGTGCAGTGTAGAAATAGGCCACGAATCCACAAATATTATTATATTGTCATCATTAAAATCATTTTATGCATTTGAACTACTAAGCATATTATGCCATATTTCACTGCTTTTAATCTGTCACCCATTGATGATGATTATTATTGTTTTGCACCCAGGATGCAGAACTGCTGTGGCTGTGACTACATCAACCTCTATGATGGACCGTACGTTGGCAGTCATTTTCTGGCCCAAGTGTGCAGCACCAGCACCGTGAAAACCTTCCTCTCCTCCTCCAACCACATGACTGTCCTCTTCCGGACCGACGCCTCGCTGGTCGGCAGAGGATTCAATGCCGAATTCACCAGCACTCTCTCACCAGGCACAGGTAATCCTCTGACTGTAGAGGTTCTCAATGACCCCGGAAATTGTTACACCGTTAGGCTGCAGATTTTGTCTCAGTAACTAACGTCTGGTACGATTTTTGTTGTTAGATAACATTAAAGGAACACGCCAACATTTTGGGAAATGAGCTTATCGTCTTCTCCAGAGAGAGACAAGAAGATAGATACCAGTTTCCTCTCTGTGCGTTCAGTAGAAAGTTATCTGGCTGCATGTTAGCCTAGCTTTCGGGAGAGGTGTTAGTTGGACAATGCCTAACTGACTCATTCATGAGCTAACCGGTCATGTCCGCTTCCATTCATTGTGCTAAAACTTTTTTTAGTCATATTTTTTTTATTCTGCATTCCAGATAATCAATCATTCAAAATTGTTTTGTTTGAAGTAAAAATAATGTAACAAAATACAGGTAACTTACAAAATCAAACTTTAAAATCTTAATTAATAAAGGTTAAAGGTCACTTTTACTCCACAGAGATTATAAATTAACCAGATTTTGTGCCACGTTTTCACTACATTTCCTGAATACGTTTTAGCTTTTCTCTTCTTGCTCTGCCCTAAAGGACATAAACCCTAAAGGGCATAAACTCACGTCATGCTAACATTTTGTCCAAAAAAATCCATCTTTAAAGACGACTTTGAGTCAAAGTTACACATGAACCGGATTGTGTACCACGTTTTCGCTATAAATGGTAAATAAAATGCTATTCTCTTATTGGCTATGCTAAACATTTTTATTTATTTTTTATAAATAAAAAGTTACACTGCAATTCGCTTTCAGACAGCACGGTTCCAGCCATATTGCGTCACCTGACCTGAATACTCCTCACTGATTCACTGTGAATGGATTTATCTGGCTCTTTAAAAAACACTGGTAAAACTGCAGTAAAATGTAAAGTTTAAATGCACTTTCAATGGACAATAGTGGCTTTTGTGAAAAGAAAACGCGCTCAGGGTACAGAATTGCTTAAGTAAATTTGTTTTCCACCGATGGCATTTATAGGTTTTTACAAATTAACTCTTCATTGAATATGGATATGTGTCATTGTGTGTTTTTACTGTAAGCCAATAGGACCTAGATGCTCAACGCTCATCTGTGGACAACACTTCTGTTCTGTTTCCAAACAGCGTGCGCATCTTTTGGCGAAGAAACTCACTCCAGGCGCACGAAAGCTCTTGCACGGACAGGTCTTTGGACGTTGCATGGTTTCATTCAGATTGTTCCTGGATCAGTGCCCTGGAGTCTCCCCCAAAAGATACGCACCCAGTTTGGAGAGGAGACAGAAACAGAGCTTTGATTGATTGATTGATTGATTGAAAACTTTATTAACAGATTGCAGGATGGGTACAATACAGTACGGCTCAATACAAACAACTGCTAAGAGGATGCAGGCCATAAAAATACTTTTGTCTTGTTTACATGCCTACAAACATCACTGTTTGACAAACAGTATACAGGTTTATAGGCCCTATGTCTTTTACCATGAAGCGAATCACAACCCTTGTAATCAGATCCATGTAGAATTGAAGAACGAAGGTTCCTATAAGTCAAACATCATCAAAATAAAACTAAGAGCAGAAATGAAAAATGTGCGTGGAGAAAAAGAAGAGATCTATTAATTTAGTAAAGTGAACTTGTTCCTCTCCTTTTGTTGCCTTGCCAGGTAGCGTGGACTGCTCCTCAGACAACATGCACATTGTGATCGCCAGGTCCTACCTGGACTCTCTGGGCTACGATGGACACAACCTGTACCTCAACGACCAATTTTGCAGACCGCGGGTCTCCAGCCAACAAGTGGTCTTCAGCTTCCCACTAAACACTTGTGGCACCCAGAGAACGGTACGGCGTAAACACAATCCAGATTATTTCCAAGATCATTCTCCATCCATAACAGGACTTGGTGTGATCAATGCGTAAATGGACTCATTGCATCCAGACTGTGATTGTTGTGATTGCTATACTGTAGATGAGAACGATTTTATTGCTGCACTATTGCACTATTTTACTCTGTCTATTCTATTTTACTCTTATTACTGTCTATTTCAAATTGACCATATAACTGTCAGACACCATTGAGTTGATTGAATAACGGGGGGAAAGACCTGTGGCTCTGACAGCACTAAACATCTAAAAATACTGCTGTGCTGAAGAACTTTGTGATTGCCGTCTAGTCTAGTGTGTTCATTAGATGGGTGAAATCCTCTTTCAGTGCCTCTGTGCCTGTTTTCGTAGGCAGTTAGCCTCTGGTATGCGTGCCATTAGCGTTAGCCACGCTTCTAGGCCTATTTTCTTTTAGAAAGAATGATTAAAAAAAAAAATAGAAATAAAAATAAATTATACTTTTTTTTTAATTATTATTATTATATTCGACTAAGAGGTTGGCCAGTCGACTACGGCTCCTTTCGACCGATTAGTCGACTAATAGGGGTCAGCCCTACTGTACTGTAGATTAGAACTATTTTATTACACTGCACTATTGCATTATTTTATTCTATTTTACTAACTACTTTATTACACTGCACTATTTTATTCAATTTTACTAACTACTTTCTTACACTGCACTATTGCATTATTTTATTCTATTTGACTAACTACTTTATTACACTGCACTATTGCATTATTTTATTCTATTTGACTAACTACTTTATTACACTGCACTATTGCATTATTTTATTCTATTTGACTAACTACTTTATTGCACTGCACTATTGCATTATTTTATTCTATTTGACTAACTACTTTATTGCACTGCACTATTGCATTATTTTATTCTATTTCACTAACTACTTTATTACACTGCACTGTTGCATTATTTTATTCTATTTGACTAACTACTTTATTACACTGCACTATTGCATTATTTTATTCTATTTCACTAACTACTTTATTGCACTGCACTATTGCATTATTTTATTCTATTTGACTAACTACTTTATTACACTGCACTATTGCATTATTTTATTCTATTTGACTAACTACTTTATTACACTGCACTATTGCATTATTTTATTCTATTTGACTAACTACTTTATTGCACTGCACTATTGCATTATTTTATTCTATTTGACTAACTACTTTATTACACTGCACTATTGCATTATTTTATTCTATTTCACTAACTACTTTATTACACTGCACTATTGCATTATTTTATTCTATTTGACTAACTACTTTATTGCACTGCACTATTGCATTATTTTATTCTATTTGACTAACTACTTTATTGCACTGCACTATTGCATTATTTTATTCTATTTGACTAACTACTTTATTGCACTATTTCACTGTCTATCAGTGATAATCAAGCCGTAAACAAAGAGGCCTAATAAGATGTTACCTTGTCTATTTTGCTGCTATATATGTTATGCTTGTGTCATGCTCCTTGTATGTCTGCACTTCATGCATTGCTCTTGATCTGCCAATGTTGTGCTCATCTTTTTTTTTACTGCTGTGAATCACCTTGAGCTGCAATTCTTGTATGAACGGTGCTATACAAATAGTTTAATTCTAATTATTAATATTAATAATAATAATAATAAATATGGTAAATTCTCACACATACTTAAGTGATACACGTACCCACATACACATATCTGAGACACACATTCATACATGCTCTCACGCACACCTACATATATCTGAGACGCATCCTCTCACATGCAATATGGAGAAAGATGGCATCCCGATAGAAGATGCAGCACATACCTGCTCGCAGGTAGATCGGTCTACATGTAACGTATGTGCATCAGGGATATATATGCACAATGTATAGTAATGTTTTTTTTTTTGTAAGTGCTTTTTTAATTTCCATGTCAGTTGTTAATGTGTTTGTATGAGTCTTTTACATGTTTTGTATGTTGTTACAAAAAAGAAAAAGACGAATCTTGGATGTTGCATATTATGCTGTGGAAAGATGTATTTTGAATATTGGAAAGATTTGTGCAAAAATATCAATAAAAAAAAAGAAAAAAAATATGGTAAATTCTCACTCTCTCTCTCTCTGCTCTCTACTTTAGTTTGAGAACGACAGGGCGGTGTACACCAATGCCGTCCGCGCCTACGCCTCCACGTCTGGTGAGATCACGCGGCAGTCTCACTTCAAGCTGAACGTCACCTGCCGGATGGAGCAGGACACCATGGTGCAGATAATGTACAAGGTCCGCGAGGAGGACAACAGCACCGTCACCGGCTCCGGCAGGTTCAACGCCACCATGGCTTTCTACACCGACAGCAGCTTCCGTGTCCAGGTATAGGATTCTCTTTCATTTGCAGCTTGTGATTCAGAATCAGAAAGATCTTTATTAATGCCAAGTAGTTTACACATACACAAGGATTTTAATATTGGTCATTTGATGCGACATTAACGGAAAGACAATTAAGGTAGAATAAAATAAAAAGGTAGAATAAAAAATAAAATGGATTATAAACTAAATTAAAATAGAAGTACAATAGAATATGATATAATAATTATCAAATAAAATAGGCCAGGGCTGTACAATTGTGCACGATGTGGTCGAGTAATTAGAATAGAAATAACAATACAGTGGGATGGAATATTTAACAGGGATGTGCAATTGAGCAGTAATGTGCAAAGGTAAAGGTAAAGGTAAAGGGAAGTTAGAGTAACTCACAGGAGGAGCAGGGGCGCCCAAGTGGCGAACCATGTAACGCGCTGCGTCGCGGCCGACCCGGGTTCGATTCCTGGACCCGGCGTCATTTGCCGAATGTCTTCCCCCCGCTCTGTCTCCCGTTCTTCCTCTCTCTCTCTCTCTCTACTGGACTGCCCAGTAGTAAAAAGCGATAAACGCTAAAAAATAAATCTTTAAAAAAAAACTCAAAGGAGCACAACTTGGCCACGGGACATGTCCCGTGAAGACAGAACCACGAACAAGGAACTAATCTGAGCGCTTTTGTCTGCATGAAAAGGTTTCAATGGATGACCTAACAGGCTGACGTTACTGCTGTCCTCATCCTTTCCTCTATCTATCCAGGTGACACAGGTTCCATACCTAGTGGTCCTCAACCAGCCCATGTATGTCCAGGTGAACCTGAGAAGGGACGACAACACACTGGTCCTCTTCCTGGACACCTGTGTGGCCTCACCCTCGCCCCATGACTTCAGCAGCAGACACTACACCCTCATCAGTAACGGGTAAAATGATGTAGAGATGAGTCAGATCAGTCAGAAAGTACTGGGTAAGAGGGTAAACGAGGACCTGGACAAGATAGCAAGTACTGCTTGATTGTTTTGTCAGTGAGGTCGTGTGAAGTAAAGTACGTTTCCGTCTTACTATTATTCAATTGATCCATCTAAAACGCCGCCCTCTTCTCTTGATCTACGGGAAGCAACAATTGGGATTGGGAGGATCAAGAAAAGAGGGGCGGGGCTTCAGATGGGTCAACGATGTAGTCTAAAACCAACTTGCCTCAGATCTGTGCAGCATACTCCCTGTATCCAGTAAGGCCGTCTCTTGTCTCGTCCTCAGATGCCCCAAGGACGGCACCAGAGTCTACTCTTCTGGTAGGGAAAGCAAGGCCAGTTTCACCTTCAGGGCCTTCCAGTTCCTCCGAGCCCACGAGTCAGTGTACTTGCAGTGCAAGATCCTCATCTGCCAGGCCTCTGACCACAACTCACGCTGCCGCAAGGTCCAGGACTGCAGGACCCGCAAGGCTAGAGACTTGGGGTCAGACTCGGCCCACGAGAGCCATGTGATCCTCCTGGGACCCATTCGACTCAAAGGTCGGGAAGCCATTTACACTTGGTTTTTCATACATTTGATACTGGGCTCTGCTACCTATACTGCGCTGCTGTCGGGACAAAACCTCATAACTCCATTTTTTGAATTTTTTTTATTATATAAATCAACTCCGTAGATCATCCTCCATATGTGTGTGGGTTTTACAAAGTTTAAACAATGGGAAAGCATTAAACCGATCATCTGTCTAAACCTCCTAACTCTATTCACCCTCAAATCTGTGTTAGTTTTTTTCATCTGCTGAAAAGTTGGGTTTTTGGAGTTATGAGGTTTTGTCCCGACAGCAGCGACTGTATGACTCTGAACTCCGTTGCCTATACTCAATTTATACCTACCTGCTTTCACTGTCTACAACTGCCGCCCTACACTGTAATCATAATAATCTTAACTACCCACCTCATACTATAGTCTACCCATATACTCTGTATGATAGCATCTACAACAGTGCTGTATATACCGCATTTATACTACCACATTTATATATATATATCCATATTTGTCTGAATATACCTGCATATAACCCCTCTATATACTTACTTATACACCTGCATATAACCCATAGCTCTGTATAATAGCGTACAAATGCTGTGTATACCATATAATACTTTACTGCTACATTTGCACTCTGGTTGGATGCCAAAACTGTTTTCGTTTCGTACTGTACTTGTGCTGTATAATGACAATAAATTAGAATCTAATCTAATCTAACAGTGGATGGGAGGATGTATTGCCATAAGCTAATGATATGTGCACTATATGGGCTTAAATGGGGTGGCGGGATGGGCTAGAGGTAGTGAGGAAGACTTGTAACCAAAAGGACGCTGGTCTGTTCCAGTTGCGAGCTATATCTGCCATATTAAGTGCCCTTTAGCAAGGCATTAAACCCCAAAACTGCTCCCAGGTGTGCTGTACTGCAGGCAGTGCAGGGGACCCTGCTCTATGAAGCAATGTATCTACAGTAGGGGACTGTATGTAACTGGGAGGGATATGCAGAAGTAGACATTTCAATTGCCTCATGTAAACTGACAAAGTAAATCTGCTAAACGTTGTACTCTGATAATAACATAATATTGACCACAAATTACATTTTGTTCTCGTCTCCTCCCCTTCAGACCCTGAGATGCAAGATGAAGCCAAGGCTAGAGTTGAAGCTTGATCCTTCAATGAGCATCTTTTCAACCATCTCTTCTAATCAATAGTGCTCCTACATCTCTATTCAACTATGTGGCCTTGATATGGACAAAGTTTTGTTTGTCAGAGGGAATCGACCATTGTGATTGGATGATCAAGAAAAGAGGGCGGTGCTTAAGATGGGTCAATTACATTGACAGCTTTTGTGTCACGTCACTTTTTTTTATTGTCTGTACTGTAGCAAAATGATTAAAAGCATCATGAAAAGACGTACATTTCTTCACTTCAGACTCATTCTTGCTGAAAGATCACACAGGAGAGTACCTTCCTGGTTCCTTTCTAGAATGCAGCGTACGTTAGATGAAGCCGCAGTCACATGCCATCTCAATCAGTAGACGAAATGAAAGTCAGAGGAAGACAAAAGAACAAACGAGAGAAATACAAACGAGACAAAGGGCTGATCTGTTAGAAAACACTTTACTTATAAATTAGTTCAGATTAAATCATCTCACGATAAAATGATTTGTCGACCCAGAGGGAAGAGAGTGATCGCCAAAAACGCTTCAACATTCACCGTATCTACGACACATTGACAGAACATAACCCATCATCATTGGACACCTGTATTAACGGTAGGCATGGTGACAGCAGTTGGTCCTTGAAACAGTAACTATGTTCTCCACACACGTTGCTAAGCAACAACAGACACGACAGTATCCGATACGATGAAACAACCTTGCCAAGGCAGCAACGTAATATCACTTTTTTTTCTCTCTTCTTTATAGACACTGAACACCTATCCGACCACTCAGAATACAATACTCAGTAAATATTCATAAAAGCATTGAGATCCGTACAATAAATGGGGAAACTCAAGGTGTGTTATATCACAAAGGCTAATACATGGCACCTCTGGTGCTACTTGGCAATTCTGAACAAAACGGAGTTGACAGAAGAGACTAAAGACACAGTGATTCTGCTTTAAGAGTTGGAGATGCTGGATATCAAAGTAAGCCAATACAATAGCAAGAGGTCAGAGGTCAAGAGTGGGACTTGATTTATTTAAAAGGCTATGCTTTGCTTTCCAAAAACACCCATTTAGCAAAATGTCTGTCAGTTGCCAAAGCTGTTGGTTTATGGAAGGGCACTCTACACGGAGGGCCTTCACAAACAGTACAACTTGAACCAACCTGATTAAAAAAATAAAACAAAGCTCCATTGGCTTTGGGCCAATCCAGAACCACAGATGGTAAGAGTTTGGCCATGTTGTTTTAGGGCACCATTTTGTTGCCAGCTTTAGGAAAAAAAGTGAGCTGGCATAGAATCACAAGTAGCAGCATCCACGGAGAAGGGTTTATGGAGCTTTCGTGACTACGGTTCAAAACCAGAAGGACCAAACCCTTGTCTCGCTATGGTTCTGGGTAGATCCAGGACATTACATCACAATATCCACCGTTCTTCAGATGAATCGTCCTTTCTAGCTAGGGACACGAGTGAATATGTTAGGCACTGTAAAGAAAGATTAGTAATGCACCACGCACTCTGAAATGATTTAGACAAGTAGGCTCCAATAACAACCATTCTTAAGTCAACAGATCCACTGTAGTGTGTTAGCATCATCTAGGCGATACTTAAGTATTCATTGAACCCTTGAGGCGAAGAACCATATAATACCAATTTTTTTTTTAAATATTTCGAACAGCCTGTGTAGTCACAGTTGTCGATCCATATCACTTGGGGGAGTGTGAATGTGTACGTCATAATAAGAATGTACACAACACTCTCAACTGTACCATCTTTAGATAATACAATTTGAAAACAATTTTAATACAATAACTTAAAACACAGGAGCTATATGGTTCTTCGTCTGACGTAGTCAACGGAGGAATGCCGATGATTAAAACTAAGATAAGATATTCACCACATCCCCTTTTATGTTCACAAGCACGCGTCGGGCACCTGAACGGGTACAAAGTAAAAACCATCCTCTGGTCGACCTGTTCTCTTTTTGCCTTTTCTAAAAATCAGTCGGTACACAAAGCTTTTCAAAAGGCTAGGCTACATCAAGGCCAGTATCATTAAAGTTAAAAAGCAATAAATAAAGATCACGGTGGAATTAATTGGAAAAAAAAAACCAAGCTCCATCCCTTCGAATGTGTCCTTTCAGCCGCGGAGCCCGGCGGTCAGTCACTGCTTATGCTGCCCGCGGGCAAAGTGGCAGGCGAAGTCGTACTTGTTCCTGCACTTCTGGCCACAGATGTTGCACTGGAAGGGGTTCTCGTAGCCGTGGCAACCCATGTGGATGGTGTAGAGGATGTTGTCGGGGAAGTAGATGTCACAGTGCTGGCAGTGGTCCAGCAGCTGGGGCTCGTGGTGGTGGGCCGACAGGCCGGGGGCCGGGGTGCCGGGCTGGCTGTTGGTGACACTGGGGGTGCTGGTGCGGCCGCTGTGCTCGCTGCAGGGCCCGCCGCCGCCCGGGCTGCAGCTGCTGTGGGGAGGGGGTCTGGGCTCCGGGGTGACGGGGGAGGAGGAGGAGGCGCGGGCCGAGACGGGCGCCGTGGCGGGGTGGGGCGGCGGCTGGATGAGGAAGGGCTTCTCGTCCACGACGGACTCGGCTCCGGGAGACATGGGAGGCTGGGTCTGGGCCTGGGCGTCGGAGGGGAGGCTGGCCAACTGGCCGGCCAGGGTGGAGAGCTGATTCAGGGGGTTATCCATCACCAGGTCGTGGTGGTGGGGAGGGTTTTCATCCCTCGAGCTCCCGTCCTCGCCGGCCCCACCCTGGTCGTCGTAGGCCTCCTGGCGAAGGTGGGGCAGCTCGTGGGAGTAGTCGTTCATGTTGTCGGCCTTGTGCACCACCATGGAGGGCGGGCTGAAGTTGATGAGGAGCCGGCGGCCGTAGCCCAGCGTGGCCTTCTTCTGCAGGACACTGAGCATCTTCTTGTGGGACAGGGAGCGAGCGCCTTTCATGGGCAGCAGCTTGTGGCGCCGGCGGCGGTGGTGAGACAGGTTGCTGCGGTCGCTGCAGCGGAAGGAACACAGCTCACACTTGTAAGGCTTCTCCCCCGTGTGCGAGCGCATGTGGGCCTCCAGGTGGCGCTCGTAGGCCGAGGCGAAGGGGCACAGGTGGCAGCGGTGGGGTTTCTCTCCTGTTTGTCAGCAGAGAGGAACACAAAACACGAGAGGGGACAATGGAAGTCAGTAGGGCTCGATAACAAAAAGAAACGGTCAAATATCAATCGGCTGGACAATTAAAACCGCAATTACTAAAAAGCTATTCAGGTCCTTAAAAAAAGGGACACATTTGACATTCAGAACTGTAGTTGGATTGGATTGCTTCTCTTCACCAGACAGTGCAATGCCTTATGGTTTCACCAATTCTAGGGAAACTGACAAATGACAAATGTACAGTGAGGAAAAAATAACCCAACAAAAGCGTTTAAAACCGTCACAGTATCTCTTTAAGGCAGACCTGGGCATTGTACGGCCCGGGATGATTCTGACCGGCCCGCGAAAGATTACATGATAATAAAAAATTTAAAAATAAATAAATAAAAATTTAACTTTTTTTTTCTCATGTCAACGTTCACACGCACAGTATACGCTTAGGAGACATGCTCAGAAGATGTTGGTTCTCTTTGGATCCACCTACATATGTGAACAGACATTCTCAGTCATGATGTTTACCAAGTCCAGGTACAGATCCTCTCTCACTGATGAACATCTGGCAGCTGTGCTTCGCATCTCCACCTCAGACATGCAACCTGACTTTGATGGACTTCTCAACAGAGACTGATTTATCACACTGAATGAAAAAAAAAAGAACTGAAGAACACTAAAATGTGGAAATATAACAAGTGAAATGGGACACTTGATATTTTTTTTCTTTTTTTTGCACAGTTCTGAAAACATTAAATGTTTAATATAGGCATGTAAAGTAAAAAAGGCTACAAAACTGGGACACTTTTCTTTACACAGTTCAGTGACATGTCTTGTTTATTTTTGCTATAAGATGATGTGATGTCTTTAGAAAGCTAAGAAAATCCTTGTTTCAATAGTATATGAAACTCAAAATGCCCTTTGTTATTAATGTTTCACATATTGTTTATCATTTTGGAAATAAATTCTATTTGAATAAATTATATTTTTGAAAGCTAACCTCACCTTTTAATTGCCAAATAATAACATACACTCTTACCAGGGGTCAAAACAATGCCATTTACTGCTTTTTATATAGAAATAAAATGTATATTATGCATAATTGAGTTTGGAATTTTGGCCCGGCCCCCCAACATATTTTCAGTTGCTCATTCGGCCCCCTGGGAAAAATAATTGCCCACCCCTGCTTTAAGGCATCACCAAGACCCGATGTGCACAGCATTTGTGTGTGTGTGTGCTTCTAGGTATCTACTGTACCTCCAACTGAAGAGAGACATCTATCATGGCCGTCTCCTCCCGCTTACCGGTGTGAATGCGGATGTGTTCGATGAGCCGCGCCGTGCCCCTGGTGGCGTAGTTACAGTAGCGACACTTGAGTTTGCCGTCGTACGTCCTCTCGAAGCCGTCCACCAGGATGCCCGAGCTGTCCTCCAGCGACATGTCCACCGACGGGTGCTCCAGTCCATTCTGACTACAGTCTGCACACAGAGAGAGACAACACTTTACATTGTCTGTGTACCATGTAGCTCTCCGTTGATGAGCGGTGTGTGCACAAAGCTCTATTACAAACCGCTGCAGATTCTGAGGGTTGAGTCAAAACTTGTCCTGACTAATTATTGCAAGCGGTGTGTTTTCAAAGGGATCAACAGAAAGCGGCAAAGGCCGGTGGGGTGAAAACACAAGCCGCTGCAAAAATACACTATGAAATATTACCCTTTTCTCTTCAAAGACTCCTTTCAAATCCTCCAGTCGACGGACACTTGGTGCTGCCACCCTCACTGGTTTGCTATAGAGCTTTGTATGTATACACAAATAAAGCTCGTCAATAGAGCTAGCTTTACACACCTTTTTTTTATATATTTTTTTTATACACAAGACGTACGTATCAGTACGAGTCTTGTTGTTATTCACAGCCTCAAACCTCGCATAGAAGGAATTGAGATCATTTGCTAAGGAGATGTCACTGTTCAGTTTGAGGGAGGTGCCTTTGTAATCTGTCATTGTTCTGAGGCCCTGCCACATGCCTCTAGAGTCAGCCTGTTCAAACTGAAGTTCAACTTTATCCCTGTAACGCCGTTTTGCCTCTATTACTGCTCTCCTGACGTTGTATCTTGCCGTCTTGTGTTCTTCCATGTTGCCTGTCACCAGCCCGGTGTTGTAGGCTGATGTGCGCACTTTCAGAGCCTCACGGACGGATTTATCTACCCAGGGCTTTTGATTTGGGTAGATTCTAATTGTGGTAGAGGGGATTGTTTCTTCTACCAGAGTACAGACAAAGTCAAGCACCGTTTCAGTGTATTCGTTAATATTGGCTGTGTTATCACGGAATACCCTCCAGTCTGTGCATTCAAGTGCAGCTTGGAGTGTCTCCTCTGACGTCACGGTCCAACGTTTAACCTCTCGCGAGACCACCGGCGTTCGCTTGAGACTTTGTTTATACTTTGGCAAAAGAAAAATGGCGGCGTGATCGGACTTACCGAATGGGCTAAGAGCCTGTGACTCATATGCTATTTTCAATTAATATCATAAACAACATAAGGAATATTAGCATAATTTTGAGTGGACTGAAGGAATGAGTCAGCGTTAATAGTTTTAAATGCAAATAATTTATTGAAACATAGAAGTGGGGTCGGGACACACACACACTGTGTTTCAACTCACCACCCCGCATCATATTCTAGTCTGTCTTCAAACTTCCACTCCTCTCGAAACTTTTTTATATTTGAATATCAACATTATCTGTCCATCCTCAGTAATCCTCAGTTTACTATAATATACTCCTGTCCTGAGTCCTGACTAGTGACTCCGTCGTCTTTCCAAACGCACGCACACACACACACACACACAGGGAACGGGAGAGTGCCCCCCCCCCCCCATTTCCTCAGTGCTGTTCACTGTGGCTCTGCCTCGTCTGATCATCAGGATTAGCTTGTTAGCTTACGTTAACGTTGTAGTGATTGGTACATAAACGTTCATTTCGGGCGATGTGGGCATAAAGGAATGGCGACGGTGCAAAGCATGTAGCTGCATTGGACTCGTTGTGAGAAGAAAAAAAACATCAAGGACTTATTTCGTGTCTGTAGGCGCACTGCTGTGTTAACGCTGCTGTGTTGACGCTGCTGCTCTGTTTTCAAGAAAGTGAAACACGGAGTGGGCGGATATCATATGACTCGCGGAGTTGCTAGAGGGTTTTTCAAAATAAGAGTATCATATGAACCTGAACGTTGCTAGCTGCCGGAGCCCAGATATTATGACTGGAGCTGCGCTTGGGGCGGCAATGAGACCCGCACAGGATTTTCAAAATAAGAGTATCGATATGAACTACACGCCATCTGGCGGGCAGACTATTATTTTTAGCCGCCAGACGGTAAATCTACATGCATTTGGCGAATGGCGTGCAGTTATTTTGTTCCCTGTATATATACACACTACTGTGAGAAAATAATAATCACACACAAAGGGATAATGGCTTATAGCAGACTTAATGATTTTAGAATATTTCAGATAATGAAATTAAATGTTTATATCATCAACTATCCAGTTAGTATTTACACTGTAACGTTTGGCTACTTTAAATCATTGAATGTAGAGAGAGAGAGAGAGAGCGCCAGCCCCCCCCCCCCCCCCCCTCGAGTTTTGTTCTAGGTTTGCGCTTTGAGCGTATAAGCTGCCATAGGTGATGATGTCACACTCGAATGTCAACACAGGAAGAGTTTAACACATGGGAGATGAAACTGGATGCCCAATATAAAGAAACGAATAACCAATAAATATGAAGTTATGTTTAAACCTCTGTTGTCAAGCGTCGTCAATATAACCCACCCCCTTTCCTCACAAATGGAACTAGTGTCATGGAGTCCGCTTTGAGCGTTGCCAGGGTTAGCAGCTAACGCTAGTTAGCTTAGCCTAGTCATGGGATAAGTTAGCAGCTAACGTTAGCCCATTGCTCGCGTCAATTAAATTGCATGTCATTAAAGGTCCGACTCCGCGCTGGTCTGTGTCTAATCAAATTACAATTGCATGTCATTTAAGCCGGTCCGCGCTGGTCTGTGTCTATAATGAAAATGAGGACAGCTCTGCGCTAAAGCAAGTCTCATCTCAGCCGCGACGTGACAACATATACTCGATGTTCACGATATAGTAATTGACTACATCTCATGTAGAACAAGCCGCGATACATCGAGTATACTCAATATATATCGCCCAGCCCTAGGCTTCAGTCATAACAGGGCAAGACTACAACTCTGATATGACAATACCTTTCAAACCCCCCCCCCCCCCCCCGAACTCTACAATAATACATATTGTCACACGTTTTTTTTGCACCACGACATACTGCGTTAGGTAGACTACATGATGATACATATGTGGTAAACATGCCCACAGTAAAAAGCTGCGATGTCCAGCTACTAGCTAGAGGAGCGCGAGGCGGCTGATGACATACAGCTACCTGCTGGCAGCTCATCCGCCTCTTTGATGCCACTGACTGAACCAGAGATCATGTTGACATGTTGCGTCTGCTGGCTGAGATACTCCTGGAAGTCCTTCACGAAGTCCAGCGTGTCCGGCTTCTCCTCCTCACCCATCGGAAGAGAGGGCGATAGCTGCAGGTGTCCAACCCTGTCATGATACACAGAGTGCTGTTACAGTGTTCTGCTGCTGCTGACATGTACTTAATACACACAACTAGGGCTCGGCGATATGGCCAAAAAAAAAAAAAATGATATTGCGACAGCGAATTTTTTTTAAACAACAGATGTATGTTTATTTTGCAGCAATTCTTTGTCGTTGCCGCCATCTTTAGTGTTATAGCCCCTCACACACTCCAGTTGTCAGGCTGCAGCTGGTTTGAAAGTGAAAGTAAACAGGCTTCTCTGCTGGCTGTGGCTCCAGGGGAGTTGAATAGTTCTGGCTCTGCTAGTTTCTTTTGGCGCTTTTTTGGTGGACAAACCACCGCAACATGTGCACCGTGACTCGCGACTGGAGACTAGCTCTGCTAGCACACATAGCCTACTGTGTGCAGACGGTTTCAAACTGTATTTTAAATTAGAAAGCAAACAAAATAAAAGAGAAAAATATATCTCAATTTGGTCAGTATTGTCATTTGGACAAGCAAAGCCATTACTTTAAGTTGCAGGCAAGAAAGAAAAGTCTGTCCACCGTCTCTGGGTTTAAAACTGCCCTGTTGCAGGTTAAAAAAAAAATCGATTATTAAAATATATTGCGATAATTATCGTTATATCGCCCAGCCCTACACACAACCCTTTCCAGTAGAACTGACTTGTGGTCAGTGGTCTGTGAGGAGACACTCGTCACTTCACTCCACAACTGCAAACCTACTGCATAGCAAAACGGATGAACATATTACTGAGGCTACGTTTAGACGGAGAGAGTCTGAACAGAAACCGCAAAAGTCGTCTTAAGGTTTCACTTTTAATTTTGCGTTTAGACTATCGTTTTGGGATGGAATTCTCCGTGCAGACAAGGCTGTAACGACTCCAGACGACTGAGCCCCGCTGTCACACGACGTGCTGTGAAGACCCGCCCTACTCTGCCTCTGATTCGCAGACTGTGGGTGGGGAATGTGATTGGACCAAAGCAGAGTCACTCACAGACAGTGGGTCCAGTCACGCCGCGGGAGAGATTCTTGTGTATTTAAAAGTACTGCCAATGTAGCCTTCAGGTGATCGCCATGGATAGAATCAGACATGCTTTGTTTACGCTTCTAGGCTACTGACGCATGCCTGTGATGTAAGCAGTACACGCGACGAGAGCCTTGACAACCCTTTCGTCATCGTTTTATGCGGTTTGACAGTTTAGATGATAGCGCAAAGGTTTATCGTTTCTAGGAATTCCACCCTGGAAGGTAGTCTCACTTTTTTGCGGTTTCACCCCGTAAAAACGCTGTTTCCGTATAAACGAAAGGCACATCCGAAAAAATATTTTTGCGGATTCACCTGCTAGCGTTTCCGTCTAAACGGGGCCTGAGAGTGATAGTCTAGATTCTAGAACGTCAGTGGTTATCAAAAGCAAAATGAGTAGTTTAATTTCACTAATTTTATTCACTAGATGTTAGTACAATTAGATAATATATATAAGAATGACTATTCTGATCATATGTTTCACTCTCCCCAGTCCCACCTGTACATTATAAACACTTGTGGAATTGTGGACTAAATCATGTATGAACACAAATACCTTCTCAGATGGGGGTCCCTGGGACATTATCTTCTCAGATGGGGGTCCTTGGTCAATTTTGTATCAATCTGGGGGTCCTTGACATGAAGTCTTTTTTTGAACCACTGGTCTGGAAGTATTAGTACTAGTAGCAGTGAGTCTAGCTTATATAGTCTGGTATCTTGTTGTCCTCTTTGAGTTATTCAGTTTAACTAAAGCACTGACGTCACTGGAGGACCTTTCTGACCATCGTCACCAAGACAACTTCCTGTAGTCTTTGTATTCAAACACCTAAGTGTTTCTGCTTCTTCTGATTCAACGTAGCTTTAACTTGTGGTGACAGTAACCACTTATTGTTACTCGAATGTACATTTAGCTGTAACAGGGAAGCAAACAAATGTGAAAGTACTGTGTAACGTCATCATCAGTGTAACAAACTAGCTCTATTTTGGTCTCCACTCCTCGCCGACCTAAAATAATTGTATGATTGCACTTTAACGTTACCTTTTCAAGATATCCAGCGATTTGTAGTATCTCGAATTCCGACGTTATATATGTGGTTACCGTTAGCTATGCAGATTGCTACATAGACAATCAGGGATCTAGGCAATGAGCAAGGCAGCCCGGCTTGTTGTCTGGTTCGTCTCTACACGGCGTTCCCCAGCATCATCATCATCGTCGTCGTTGCTAGCGATACGCTAGCCAGCCAGCTAACGTTAGCTTATCTTGGAGAGACCGCATCGTTTCGTCTGACGTCCTCAACAAACGCGCCAGTCCGCCATCTGTATGGTCTTTGTTTACCTAAGCTGTATACAAATTCGTGCGAAGGGTATGCGTGAAATTGGTTATATGTATCTATGTGTCAATCGTGTCTCGACGGTTTGCTACGAAAAGCTACCGCTAGCTAAATCAAAACAACAAGGCAGTTCGAGGGGTGAAAGTTCATACTGTGTCCGTTCAGAAAAGTCGCCCCGCTGCTACAGTTGCAATAAAGGCACAAATAAAGGTTCCCATGGTTAGTTTGGTGCATTATTATCTCACAGAACATAACCTAATTAGCCTAAAACACAACTGAGATATGTATACTGTTGATTGATTGATTGAAAATTGTATTAACAGATTTCAGAATGGCAGGAGCACTCATTCAGGGGTACTACGACTATGCTTGCACCTCATGGTACCAAAGCACCTCAAAGGCGCTAAAAACAAAATTACAAACATCTCAAAACAAACTGGTCAGACTACTGCTTGACCTTACTCCTAGAACCCACCTCACCCCTGCCCACTTTGACAACCTAGGATGGCTTAGAGTAGACGACAGAGTACAACAACTTGCAATGGGCCTGGTCTACAAGATACACTACACGACCAAGGTACCCATGTACATGTCAAAATACTTCCCAAAGGTCAGTGAATACCACGATCACAACACCAGAGGGAGCTCCACAAATCATGTCAAACCCAGATTCGGCTCAAATAAGGGACTAAACACGTTTCGCAATTATGCCACATCAATGTGGAACGCCCTACCCAAAGCTGTAAAGGAATGTGGATCACTACCCACTTTCAAAACCTCTCTCAAGGGACACCTACGGGAGACTGCAATTCAACACTGGCCCCTGTAAATATCCTAACCCAATCATTCCAACCCCCTCCAATGTACAGTCATTTACCTAGTATGGTTTTGTCAATAGTTCAATGTACAATTGTGTTTGTTTGTACAGTGTCTCCCCCCCCCCCCCCTCAATGTACAGTGTTACTTGTTTATACAGTGTGCCCCCCCCCCCCCCAACCACCTCCAATGTAAATTACCCAGTATGGTTGTCAATATCCCAATGTACCCAACCCCCCCCACCCAACCTCCAATGTACAGTTTCTACGTCAAATGTATATACTCCCTTTTCTTGACTCCTTCTGTATCACAAACAGTACTGTATTTGCAAATCTGGTATGTCATAAATGTATAGATGTAGCAGTACTGACTATCTGTATGTCATGTATGTCATATATGTCTATATGAATTGAAAATGGGGGACCCTGATGGAAACAAGACAAACGTCTTTCTCAGGTCTGCATCCCCTTAACAATTGTATGTATTGAGCCGTACTGTATTGTACCCATTCTGCAATCTGTTAAATAAAGTTTTCATTCATTCATTCATTCAACAACTTGCAATGGGCCTGGTCTACAAGATACACTACACGACCAAGGTACCCATGTACATGTCAAAATACTTCCCAAAGGTCAGTGAATACCACGATCACAACACCAGAGGGAGCTCCACAAATCATGTTAAACCCAGATTCGGCTCAAATAAGGGACTAAACACGTTTCGCAATTATGCCACATCAATGTGGAACGCCCTACCCAAAGCTGTAAAGGAATGTGGATCACTACCCACTTTCAAAACCTCTCTCAAGGGACACCTACGGGAGACTGCAATTCAACACTGGCCCCTGTAAATATCCTAACCCAACCCCCTCCAATGTACAGTCATTTACCTAGTATGGTTTTGTCAATAGTTCAATGTACAATTGTGTTTGTTTGTACAGTGTCTCCCCCCCCCCCCCCTCAATGTACAGTGTTACTTGTTTATACAGTGTGCCCCCCCCCCCAACCACCTCCAATGTAAATTACCCAGTATGGTTGTCAATATCCCAATGTACCCAACCCCCCCCACCCAACCTCCTCCAATGTACAGTTTCTACGTCAAATGTATATACTCCCTTTTCTTGACTCCTTCTGTATCACAAACAGTACTGTATTTGCAAATCTGGTATGTCATAGATGTAGCAGTACTGACTATCTGTATGTCATGTATGTCATATATGTCTATATGAATTGAAAATGGGGGACCCTGATGGAAACAAGACAAACGTCTTTCTCAGGTCTGCATCCCCTTAACAATTGTATGTATTGAGCCGTACTGTATTGTACCCATTCTGCAATCTGTTAAATAAAGTTTTCATTCATTCATTCATTCATTCATACAGTACAGTACAGCTCAATTAATACAATTATTGTTAAGGGCATGCAGACCAGAGAAAGTACATTGTACATTGGAGGGGGTTGGGTTTGGACATTTACAGGGGCCAGTTTCGAATTGCAGTCTCCCGTAGGTGCTCTTTGAGAGTGGTTTTGAAAGTGGGTAGTGATTCACATTCCTTTACAGTTGTGGGTAGGGCGTTCCACATTGATGTGGCATAATTGCGAAACGTGTTTTTAGTCCCTTGTTTGAGCCGAATCTGGGTTTAACATGATTTGTGGAGCTCCCTTCGGTGTTGTGGTTGTGGTATTCACTTGATTGATTGATTGATTGAAAATGGTATTAACAGATTGCAGAATGGGTACAATACAGTACAGCTCAATACACACAATTGTTAAGGGGATGCAGACCAGAGAAAGAGTTTTGTCTTGTTTACATCACTGACCTTTGGGAAGTATTTTGACATGTACATGGGTACCTTAGTGGTGTAGTGTATCTTGTAGACCAGGCCCATTGCAAGTTCCTGTACTCTGTCGTCTACTCTAAGCCATCCTAGGTTGTCAAAGTGGGCAGGGGTGAGGTGGGTTCTAGGAGTAAGGTCAAGCAGTAGTCTGACCAGTTTGTTTTGTGGTGTTTGTAATTTAGTTTTAGCACCATTGAGGTGCTTTGGTACCATGAGGTGCAATCATAGTCGTAGTGTTGTGATAACGCACACGCTATGGCCATTTTACACTTGTCAAGCACAACTGGATTGTTAATTAGGCTACTTTTGGATAAATCCAAGGGTACTAAAGCACCTCAAAAGCCCTAAAAACAAGACTATAAACATCACAAAACAAACTGGTCAGACTACTGCTTGACCTTACTCCTAAAACCCACCCCTGCCTATTTTGACAACCTAGGATGGCTTAGAGTAGACGACAGAGTACAGCAACTTGCAATGGGCCTGGCCTACAGAAAGGATACCCAAAGATTGGAAAGAAGGCTACATAGTGAAGATACCAAAGAAAGGGGACCTTGCACTATGCAAGAACTACTGGGGGATCACGCTACTTTCGACCGCTAGCAAAGTCTTCAACCGGATAATTCTAGATAGGATGAAGACTGCCGCTGACATGCTCCTCAGAGACCATCAAGCAGGATTCCGGAAAGAAAGGTCATGCATAGACCAGACAGTGGCGGCCGGTGGGTATTTCGCCACTAGGGGCGCTATACCAAATATTTGCAAACATGTACAGTACAGTACTGTACCACGCAAGACTCATGGCAAGACGTGAGCGATTCGACTCACGCTCACGGCAATGAATCGGCTCTTATGAACGAGTCGCTCAGCTGTTACTACAACAACACACAACCAGTCAAATAAAGTATAGTCTAGACTCTAATTCACAACTTGAAACACAATATAAATAGAAAAGTTAGAAACAAAACTCGCCCGTCTCCAAACACAGGCAGATCTCTCCCTCTCTCCTTCTCTCTCTCACACACAGCGCGACGTGGAATCGATTCGTTACACAATCAGACCTATTATATACCAAGAATAACTTCAGTATGAGTACAGGGCTGTACACATATTTTGCATATTGTTAAACGAGCCAAGGCTAGCTATTAAACTATCGATATGAATCGAAAATCTGGGACCCTGATGTAAACAAGACAAACGTCTTTCTCTGGTCTGCATCCCCTTAACAATTGTGTGTATTGAGCCGTACTGTATTGTACCCATTCTGCAATCTGTTAATAAAGTTCTCATTCATTCATTCATTCAAACATAGACGATATTGAACAAGCCATAATCCACGTATTTTCAATCCGAGAGAGCTGCAGTAGTTAAATCAATGAGCAATCGACATAGTCAGTGTGGTAAGTAACGTTATTATTGCATCCAAGATTGATACACGGCTGGCTAGGCAGTTGGTAGTCATAGTCTTGTGTTATAAAATAAATAAACAATCAGCAATGTCTCGCTTCATGAATGGCCAGCAGTAGTACTGCTCCTAAAAAAACCGATTTACAAACGTTAACGTTAAGCACAGAGAGAGAGAGAGAGAGAGAGAGAGAGAGAGAGAGACTCACTGTTTAGTTGAAACGTCCATGTTATGGTTTGACACCGACCCCAAACGCAACGACACAAGAGAGTTGGATTCAGAGTTGCCAAATACAAGGGCTTGTTTATTTGGTGACTAGAATAAGTGAAACAGGGAAAGCAGGTCAACAAGAAACAGGTACAATGAACAAGGGGCAAAGTTCTGCTGCTCTGCAGCTTCTCCCGGAAGGGTAGTCTTGGGAAGCAGGAGCAGACCTCTGTACCGCTCTGCAGACTCTCACGGCGGACCTCTCAGATGTTGTGCAAGACCGAGAGAGGGAGAGAGGGAACGGGTCAGTGACAGAGCAGACTTGAAAACGAGCTGGAGGACAGGGTGTTATATTCTTCGTGTTAAACAACACAGTGATGAGCAATATTCCAAAAACAGCCCAAGTGAATATCTTCATGTAAACACACAGTGAGCAAAAATCCAAACACCGTCCAATTGTGAAATACTATCTTCGTGTAAATACACAGTGAGCAAAAATCCAACACAGTCCAAATGTGAAATACTATCTTCGTGTAAATACACAGTGAGCAAAAATCCAACACAGTCCAAATGTGAAACAATAACTTCGTGTAAATACACAGTGAGTGGTGGAAGATCCCAAAATATTATTCCATAAAGGAAAGAGCAAAAACGTTAATGGCTGGGTGAGTGACTGTCTGACAAAAAGGTGGTAGACTTCAGTGTAAAGGTTACACACGAAAATCGGAATTAGGTCAAGACAGTCAGTCTAGAAAAACTCACCCAGACGAGCTGCGTAAAAGGAACAGGAACAACAGTGGAGGCGAGCGCGCGCCACGGAGCAGGTATCCAAGCGGAGGCTTCTAGGAAAGCGGAGGCTTCTAGGAATTCCTGGAGAATAGCACAGTGAAACAGCAGCAACGGGGAAAAACATCCAGCGACAAATCAAGACGAACCAACAACTTAGGGTGGGGAAAACGGGGTATAAATAATGAGGGATCGATTGATTGAAAGGCAGTGACAGCTGGGGAATGTGATTGAAAAGCGTGGGGAAGTGAGGGAACCAATCAGCGACGTCTCAGATGACGTCAGCGGGGAGAAACGTGTGAACGAGGGAATTGAAATACTTGACAGAAAAAATGAATGAAAACAAAGCGAGGGTGGTTAAAGGAACAGAACGAGTGAGAAGGCAAGGACAGAAACCTCACAGTACCCCCCCCTCAACGGGAGCCGCCCGGCGACCAGGCCGACCCGGCTCGTCAGGATGGGCCCGATGGAAGTCGGTGATCAAGCCGGGATCCACGATGAGCTGCCGGGAGACCCAGCTACGCTCCTCAGGGCCGTAACCCTCCCAGTCCACCAGGTATTGGAATCCCCGGCCCCGCCGACGAACGCCCATCAACCGGCGGACCTGCCACTGGGGGTGACCATCCACTAGCACAGGAGGCGGTGGATCAGGAGCCGGAGGCATAAGGGGACTGAGGGAGACGGGCTTAACCCGGGAGACATGGAACACGGGGTGGATGTGCATGGATGCAGGAAGCTTCAGGCGCAGGGCCGCCGGACTGAGTACCTTCAGGACCTCGAAAGGACCGACGAAGCGAGGGTTGAGTTTCTTGGCCGAGGACCGTAGCGGGAGGTCCTTCGCGGAGAGCCACACCCTCTGCCCAGGGCGGTAAGTCGGCGCGGGAACCCGGCGCCGGTCGGCACCACGACAGGCGCGCTCAGATGTCCGGAGCAGCGCGGTCCTGGTGATCTCCCAAACGCGACGGCAGCGGTCGAGGTGGACCTGCACGGAGGGAACTGCCACTTCCGTCTCCAGTGCGGGAAAAAGAGGGGGCTGGTAGCCTAGGGAGGCCTCAAAGGGGGAGAGGCCGGTGGCGGAACTGACCATTGAGTTGATCGAGTATTCAACCCAGGGAAGGAAACGACTCCAGGATGCCGGCCTCTCGGCTGCCACACACCGAAGAGCAGACTCCACGCTCTGGTTCATCCTCTCCGTCTGCCCGTTTGTCTGGGGATGGTAGTCGGAGGAGAGACTGACCGTTGCCCCCAATCCCTTGCAGAAAGCCCGCCAAACCTGGGAGGTGAACTGGGGCCCCCGGTCAGAGACGATGTCCTGGGGGAAACCGTGAAGGCGGAACACGTGGTGCGTCAGGAGGTCCGCCGTCTCGGCTGCTGAGGGAAGCTTGGAGAGGGCCACGAGGTGGACCCCCTTGCTGAATCGATCCACCACGGTCAGAAGGCAGGTGTTCCCCTGGGAGGAGGGTAGTCCAGTGACGAAGTCGAGCGCCACATGTGACCACGGACGGCTTGGAACGGGAAGTGGCTGCAAGAGCCCGGAGGGTGCCTGGTGAGAGGCCTTGCTGCGGGCACAGACCGCGCAGGCCAATACGAACTCCTTGACGTCGTTTCGCATGGTGGGCCACCAGAAACGACGAGCCAGGAAGGAGAACGTGCGATGGACGCCTGGGTGGCAGGCGAACCGGCTGGTATGGCCCCACAGCAGTACCTGGGACCGGACAGAGTCAGGGACGAAGAGACGGCTCCTAGGGACGTTGCTTGGAGCACGTTGGAAGCGTAGGGCACGCCTCACCACACCCTCGATGCCCAAGGTGATGGCTCCAACCACTCGGGCCTCCGGGATGATGGGAGATGGGTCCTCAGAGGGTGGAGCCCCCTTGGAGTGCATCCGGGACAGGGAGTCGGCCTTCGTGTTGCGGGAACCGGGGCGGAAGGTCAGCGAGAAGTCGAACCGACTGAGGAAACTGGCCCATCTCGCCTGCCGACCGTTGAGGCGCCTGGAAGCGCGGATGAACGTTAGGTTCTTGTGGTCCGTCCAGATGGTAAAAGGCTCCTCGGCACCCTCTAGCCAATGACGCCACTCCTCCAGAGCCGCCACGACCGCCAGTAGCTCCCGATTGCCGGTGTCGTAGTTCCTCTCGGCGGGGAGGAAGCGACGCGAGTAGAAGGCGCAAGGATGTACCTTCTGGTCGGAAGGAGAACGCTGGGATAGGACAGCGCCCAGGCCAGAATCCGAGGCGTCCACCTCCACGATGAACTGTCTCTTGGGGTCAGGGTGGAGCAGGATAGGAGCGGAAGTGAACCTTCTCTTGAGGGAGCGGAACGCAGCGCATGCCGCTGGGGACCAGTCGAACGGCAGAGCGGGGGAGGTCAGCTTGGTAAGAGGCTCCGCCACTTGGCTGTAGTTCCGGATGAACCTTCGGTAGAAGTTTGCGAACCCGAGGAAACTCTGTAGCTCCTTCCGAGTGGTGGGTTCCGGCCAATCCTCCACAGCCTGGATCTTGCGAGGATCCGCTCGGGTCAAGCCCTTCTCCACGATGAAGCCCAGGTAGTCGACGGAGTTGGAGTGGAAACGGCACTTCTCCGCCTTGACGAAGAGCCGATTGTGGAGGAGGCGCTCCAGCACCCGGCGGACATGCAGGATGTGTTCCTCGAGGGTCCTGGAAAAGATAAGAATGTCGTCCAGGTACACCACCACGAACACCTCCAGCATGTCACGGAGGACATCGTTCATGAGTGCCTGGAATACCGCCGGGGCGTTGGTGAGACCGAACGGCATCACAAGGTACTCATAGTGGCCCCTGGGGGTCTTGAAGGCGGTCTTCCATTCATCGCCCTCACGGATACGGACAAGATGATAGGCACTTCGGAGATCCAGCTTGGTGAAGAACGAGGCCTGGGTCAGTGGCTCGAAGGTGGAGCTCATGAGAGGTAGGGGGTATTTGTTCTTGATGGTGATCTCGTTGAGCTGACGATAGTCGATGCAGGGTCGCAGGTCCCCATCCTTCTTTCCAACAAAGAAGAACCCGGCCGCCACCGGGGAGGAGGAAGGCCGAATGAGTCCTGCTTCCAATGACTCAGAGATGTAGAGATCCATCGCCTTCTTCTCCGGGGCAGTCAGACTGTAGAGGCGGCTGCCGGGAAGGGGAGCCCCTTGGCGGAGGTTGATGGCGCAGTCATAGGGGCGGTGAGGTGGAAGGGACTGAGCCCTGGTCTTACTGAATACCTCCATGAGGTCGTGGTACTCGGGAGGAACGGACGAGGGATCCGGGGGCAACTCACCAGCCGGTCTCCGGGGCGGGGGACAAGACGCCGCCTGTAGACAGCGGGCGTGACAGGAGGAGCTCCAGCCCCTGATGGTACCGGAGGCCCAGGCGATGTGGGGCTCGTGCAGCGCGAGCCAGGGCCTACCCAGGACCACCGGGACAAGGGGGGATTGGGTAATGAGGAACTGGATCCTCTCTACGTGGTTCCCAGCAATGGTCAGCAAGACTGGGCCGGTCCGTTGAGAGATGTCGGCCAGGCGGTGTTGGTCCAACGAAAAGATCTCCAAGGGCCTCACAAGGGCCTCAAGAGGTATGTTGGCTTGGGTGGCAAACTCGAAGTCGAGGAAGTTCTCGTCTGCCCCAGAGTCGATGAGGGCCTCCACCGTGGCACGTTGGTCCCCCCAGGCCAGGGTGACGCTCAACAGATGGTCAGGTGGTGCGCGGCGCTGGGAATGGGAAAAACGGCTCACCAGGATCTCCCGGGGTCTTGGTGAGCCCGATCTTTTGGCCGGGTAGGGCAGTCGGCGATACGGTGTCCCGCACCTCCGCAGTAGAGGCAGAGACCGGACCTGAGCCTTGCCTGACGCTCCGCCTGGCTCAGATGAGAGCGTCCCAGCTGCATGGGTTCCTCCTCGCGCACCGGACGGGGAAGCCTGTTACCCACAGTAGTGTTGGGGACGGGGCGTCCAGGAGTCCGGGGTGCTTCAGGAGGTGACAGTCGGGCCCTCTCGCGCCTTCTCTCCAGGAGGCGTCCGTCAATACGGATGACAAGGCTAAACAGCTCCTCGAGGGAGTCGGGCACCTCCCTGGTAGCGAGCTGGTCCCGGACTGCGTCACTGAGCCCCCTTATGAAGGTTAGGCGAAGAGCAGGTTCGTTCCATCCGCTCTCCACCGCCGCCAGTCGAAACTCCATGACATAGTCCGTCACCCTGCTGCTCCCTTGCCGGAAGGTCCCCAACCGGGCTCCAGGGTCCAGACCTCGGGCTGGATGGTGGAACACTCTGCGGAGCTCCGCCACGAAGTCTGGGTAGGAGAACAAAAAATCTGCTTCCATTGCCCAGGAGGATGTGACCCACTGGGCAGCATGGCCTGAAAGTAGGTTGGTTATATAAGCCACTCGGGACCCATGAGCTGAAAAACGGCTTGGCTGATGACGGAAAACCAACTCACATTGCATGATGAATGTGGCACACTCCTCGGGATTACCGTCAAACAGCCGTGGGACGGAGAGAAGGGGTTCCCGAGGTGCGAGATCTGCTGGGGCTGCGGGGAATGTTCCTGGAGGGTGTGAGAGATGAAAAGTATTAACGGCGTCGCCCAGCGAGTTAAGCTGGGCGAGAATCTCGGACTGTTGTCCCGCCATAGCGGCCATTGAACCCTGCATAGGCAGGACCTGGTCCCTGAGGTTCTGCACCGCAGCCGCAGCCCGCTCTAGTTGGAGACCGTGATCCCTGGTCAACTCGACTTGAAATGCAAGTGCGGTTCTGACCCCCTCTGTGTCGGCTGGGGTCGTCACGGTTGGTTCGTAATGTTATGGTTTGACACCGACCCCAAACGCAACGACACAAGAGAGTTGGATTCAGAGTTGCCAAATACAAGGGCTTGTTTATTTGGTGACTAGAATAAGTGAAACAGGGAAAGCAGGTCAACAAGAAACAGGTACAATGAACAAGGGGCAAAGTTCTGCTGCTCTGCAGCTTCTCCCGGAAGGGTAGTCTTGGGAAGCAGGAGCAGACCTCTGTACCGCTCTGCAGACTCTCACGGTGGACCTCTCAGATGTTGTGCAAGACCGAGAGAGGGAGAGAGGGAACGGGTCAGTGACAGAGCAGACTTGAAAACGAGCTGGAGGACAGGGTGTTATATTCTTCGTGTTAAACAACACAGTGATGAGCAATATTCCAAAAACAGCCCAAGTGAATATCTTCATGTAAACACACAGTGAGCAAAAATCCAAACACCGTCCAATTGTGAAATACTATCTTCGTGTAAATACACAGTGAGCAAAAATCCAACACAGTCCAAATGTGAAATACTATCTTCGTGTAAATACACAGTGAGCAAAAATCCAACACAGTCCAAATGTGAAACAATAACTTCGTGTAAATACACAGTGAGTGGTGGAAGATCCCAAAATATTATTCCATAAAGGAAAGAGCAAAAACGTTAATGGCTGGGTGAGTGACTGTCTGACAAAAAGGTGGTAGACTTCAGTGTAAAGGTTACACACGAAAATCGGAATTAGGTCAAGACAGTCAGTCTAGAAAAACTCACCCAGACGAGCTGCGTAAAAGGAACAGGAACAACAGTGGAGGCGAGCGCGCGCCACGGAGCAGGTATCCAAGCGGAGGCTTCTAGGAAAGCGGAGGCTTCTAGGAATTCCTGGAGAATAGCACAGTGAAACAGCAGCAACGGGGAAAAACATCCAGCGACAAATCAAGACGAACCAACAACTTAGGGTGGGGAAAACGGGGTATAAATAATGAGGGATCGATTGATTGAAAGGCAGTGACAGCTGGGGAATGTGATTGAAAAGCGTGGGGAAGTGAGGGAACCAATCAGCGACGTCTCAGATGACGTCAGCGGGGAGAAACGTGTGAACGAGGGAATTGAAATACTTGACAGAAAAAATGAATGAAAACAAAGCGAGGGTGGTTAAAGGAACAGAACGAGTGAGAAGGCAAGGACAGAAACCTCACAGTCCAGGGCAGGAGAGCTTGATAAACGTGTATAATCCGCCATATAGCTTGTTAGCCAAGTGTTAGCTGAGCTCGTTAGCACAACACTCAACAAGTACATTCGTTTGTCCATTTCCGCTCGAACAGACTGCAAACTACCTGGCGTTCTATCGCCATGCTCTAAGACAAACTCTAACCTTAACCAACTTTGAAAGAGTGCCTAAGCTTAACAGTCTAAAGAACTTGCAGTCACGGCACGCTAAGACAAACAACCTAGCCCAACCTAGGAACCAAGCTAGAAGCTAGAATTGGAACATTAGAAATTGGATTCGGCCAATCAGAGATCGTCTCTGTGAAATTCTGCCATGGAAAAAAATACTGGCGTCGGCCAATCAGAGAGCGTCTCCGCGAAATGCGGCTATGGAAATTCTTCACGGAAGTTCACGCTGCTGCTTAGACCGCTTCAAATCGCGCTCGGATTCCAACATAATAGTCATATTTCAACGCACAACGGCGTATGCACTGATTGGCTGTGACGGAGACAGCGATCAAACTGTGACGCGCACTCAGAGCGCTATCGCTTCTAGCCCGGGCGAGAAATACGAAAAAATTAAAAAAAACGTCACTTCCTGCTCATGAAAACGATGTTTTTTTAATTTAGATAATAACGTTATATTGTGCATTGGAAATACAAACATACTTAAAATGAGTAAATATTATTCATTTTAAACATGTTTATATTATTTATAGGGCTATAAAACACAAAAACGAAAAAGTTTTATTGTCTTCTTCTCTGATTTAACAGCAGCTGGCCAGCAGGTGGGTCGGCGCCCTAGCGCCCCTAGTGGTAGAGCCGCCACTGAGACCAGATCTCCACACTGAGGATGATCATCGAACAGTCCCTGGAATGGAACAGCTCCTTATACATCAACTTCATCTATTTCGAACAGGCCTTCGACAGTTTAGATAGGAACAGTCTGTGGCACCTGATGGAGCACTATGGAATCCCACCGAAGTACATCAACATAGGATCATATGAAGACAAGGCTGCCTGCTGTCCCCCTTCTTGTTCCTGCTGGTCATTGATTGGACCATGAAGAAGACAACCGAAGGAGCCAGAAACGGCATCCAGTGGACACTGATGCACCAGCTTGAAGACCTCGATTTTGCAGACGACCTAGCTCTCTTATCACACAGTCACCAGCAAATGCAACAAAAGACCAACAAACTAAAGGAAACAGCCTCAACTCTAGGAATGAAGATCAATAGGGTAAAAACCGAGATTATGAAGATCAACACAAAGTGCCAGCAAAACATTGAACTAGAGGGAGAGGCCATCGAAGAAACTAACTCCTTTACCTACCTTGGGAGCGTAGTAGATACAGCGGGTGGCACAGAAGAAGACATCAGAGTGCGAATCGGAAAAGCAAGAACGGCATACAACCTACTTGGTCGAGTATGGAGGTCTCGTGAAATAAAAACAAACACAAAGCTGAGGATCTTTAACTCCAATGTTAAATCAGTCCTCCTGTATGGCTCGGAGACCTGGAAGACAACCTTAGGGCTGACGCAGAAAGTACAGTCCTTCATAAATTCCTGCCTCCGCCGCATTCTAAGAGTGAGATGGCCAAATGTCATTACAAATTCTCCTGTGGGAGCGCACAAAACAACTACCCCCGCCAGCAGAAATAAAGAAGAGAAAGTGGATGTGGATAGGCCATACCCTGAGAAAGGAAGACACACAAACATCACCCGGCAAGCCCTACGATGGAACCCACCCGGAAAGAGGAAACGCGGCAGGCCTCGAAACACCTGGTGCCGTTCTTGGGAAGGGGAAATGAAAGAGGCTGGACTGGGATGGCACAACATCGTTCGGGAGGCCAAAAAACGTGCAACATGGAAAGAAATCGCCAGTGGCCTATGCTCCGCAGGGAGTGCAAAGGCTTAAGTCAAGTAAGTAGGATGTGTTCAGCCCCCAAATGCCCTGAGTGGGAGGGTAGGTTATTAACCAGTGTTGTGGCTATGTTTGTGAAGAAAATGTTTAAGTATTTGGCCACATCCATGTCTGTGATGAGGGTGTTTTCTGTCTTTATGTTTGTAAATCTGGGTTTTAGTTACCTATGTACATGTCGAATACCCATTTAGATACCCATGTACATGTCGAAATACTTCCCAAAGGTCAGTGAATTCCATGACCACAACACCTGGCAGTGGGAGTTCCACAAATCATGTTCAACCCAGATTCGGCCCAAACAAGGGACTAAACACGTTTAGCAAATATGCCACAACAATGTCGAACGCCCTACCCACAGCCGTAAAATAATGTGAATCCCTACCCTCCTTCAAAACCGCTCTCAAAGAGCACCTACGGGAGGCTGCAATTGGAAACTGACCCCGGTAAATGTCCAACCCCCTCCAATGTACAGTTTCTTCCCCCTCGAATGTATATATTTTCTTTTAGGATCTCTGTCTCTTAAACAGTACTGTATATTTGTATATCTTTTATGTCATAAATGTCTGGATGTAACAGGCCTGTACGTCGTGTATGTCATAAATGTCGATTAATTGAAAATGGGGGACCCTGATGTAAACAAGACAACATTATTTCTCTGGTCTGCATCCCCTTAACAATTGTGTGTATTGAGCCGTAGGCCTACTGTATTGTACCCATTCTGCAATCTGTTAATAACGTTTTCAATCAATCAATCAATCAGGCTGAACCACTGGACCTATACGGTCTGAACAGGCCAGTTCTGCAAAGCAAAATTATTTGACATATCCTTAGATTTGATAGCCTACTTATTGGGAGAAACTACACCCATGACCTAATGAGTAGACTAGATGCGAGTGCAGCAACCAAGCAGGTAGCCAGACGTATAGTGCCAGAAGTGCCACTTTCAAATGTAGCCTATCATGGCCTGCGATTGCATGCAAGTGGCAAATGAGAGTATAGCCTTAATTGCATTGCGTTAACAGCATTGACTCATTAATTTTTCATCGCAATCAATAATTTACCCGCAGTTGGGAGAAGATCGCATTGCCCCACTTGTGTCAAAGTTGTAGGAAAACAATTGAAGAGTGGATGATAAACGACCATTGAGTGAGGCTGCCGTATCCTTTTACAACGACACGCACACTATTATAGTCCTAGCCAACTCTGTGACATGGTCATCTAGTTTAGCATTGATGCCTGTTCACGCGTGTTTTACAAGTAGGTTACATCTCTAGAATTATAGGCTAACCGTCCTTTTCTAATCCAGGACGCAACATTTGTGGCATTTTGTTTCCACTGTTGTCTGTGTCTGTGTCGAGCCTACAATTCAGCATTAGGACACAAGATGGCGCACGTGTCTTAGTGGTGAAACAACCAGCTCGGTAGAATAATTTCTGTCGCCATCCAAAATAGTTATTTTTAATAACATTGTGCCGTTTAAGTTTTCAAGGCAAATATCAAAAGCATGCAGTAGTCTCTATAATGACGATTTTATGTGCACTATTATTTTCCCCACATATCTGTATGTCGTGTGTGTCATGATTAATTGAAAATGGGGGACCCTGATGTAAACAAGACGAAAGTCTTTCTCTGGTCTGCATCCCCTTAACGTATACTGAGCTGTACCAGTGGCGGACTGGCCATCGGGACGTTCGGGACGAATCCCGATGGGCCGGGACCAAAGTGGGCTGGTCCAAAAAAAAAAAAAAAAAAAAATTATAATTTTTTTTTTTTTTTTTTTTACTTTTTTTTAACTTTTTTTTTTTTTTTTTGGCCAGTGTTTGGGCCAGTGTGTGGGCCACTAATGTGGGCCAGAGTGTGGGCCAGTGTGTGAGTCGGTGTGTGGGCCACTAATGTGGGCCAGTGTGTGGGCCGGTGTGTGGGCCAGTGTGTGAGTCGGTGTGTGGGCCACTAATGTGGGCCAGTGTGTGGGCCAGTGTGTGGGCCGGTGTGTGGGCCAGTATGTGGGCCGGTGTGTGGGCCAGTATGTGGGCCAGTCTGTGGGCCGGTGTGTGGGCCAGTGTGTGAGTCGGTGTGTGGGCCACTAATGTGGGCCAGTGTGTGGGCCGGTGTGTGGGCCAGTATGTGGGCCGGTGTGTGGGCCGGTGTGTGGGCCAGTGTGTGGGCCGGTGTGTGGGCTGGTGTGTGGGCCAGTGTGTGGGCCAGTGTGTGGGCCACTAATGTGGGCCGGTGTGTGGGCCGGTGTAGTGTGTGGGCCGGTGTAGTGTGTGGGCCAGTGTGTGGGCCATATGTGGGCCGGTGTGTGGGCCATTATGTGGGCCGGTGTGTGGGCCAGTGTGTGGGCCGGCAATAAAACAATAAACAAGTTGCATAAACTAAATCAGATTAAAAATGATCACAGTTCTGGTTTGCCTTAAGATGCAGTTTAAGATGGGTCTTGAACATGGAGTATGTAGGGCACTCTCTAATCACAACTGGCAGGCTATTCCAGTAGTTACCACTTTTAACAGAGAACACAGTTTTTGCAATGGTAGTATACCGAAAAGGCACCTTACAGTCCCCTCTACTGATGGCCCTGGTGGTAATGCCAGTGTCTGCTTTCTGTTGGATGAACTCATTCAATGGGGGAGGGGCAAGTCCATGCAGAACCTTGTACATGAAGCAAGTATATTTGAAAACTTGGAAATTCTCGAAACTTAGCATGTTATGTTTTTCTAAAACATTACAGTGATGAAATGAAATTGGTTTCCTATCAAATACTTTTATGGCTTTTTTGTAGAGTAATTATATTGGTGTAAGAGTAGTGACATATAAAAGAGACCAGTTGATAAAACAGTAGGCCTACTCGATGTGTGATAAAATCATTGAATGCAGAAACATCCTTGCAGCATTAACTGGCAGGCAGGGCCTGATCTGCCTGAAGTTTTCGATGTTAAACTTGACTGTTTGTCACTTTCTTCACATGACTTTTTGAAGGTCAATGTAGAGTCCAATGTGACCCCAAGATACTTGAATTAATGTACAATGTCCAGCTCCGCCTCTCCCAGAAACACATTAGAGTGAGTGACCTCTACTGGTGACTTTGTGAACATCATACACACTGTTTTCTTGGTGTTAAGTGAAAGACATGCTTTTGTTAGCCAGTCTTGAATGAGACATGAGACATCAGTGAATGAGATTCACGTTTCCTCCCAACCGCGAGTAGGCCTAGAAGCGCAGAAATGGAGAATGCAAAAAAAGAAAGGGTGGAGCTGAAAAAGCTAGAATTAAAAAACTAAAATTGCTAGTAAAAGACGCAGAACAATGTTCTAAAATTACAGACATGTTTACCCGCTGCTGCTGCTAATGATGATGAAGTTCAAGTGGAAGGAACCAACAGTAACATGACAGGTACATGCAGTAGCCTAGTGCATATTCTACTGTTGGTGTCTGCCGGTTCATGAGGGCTAGCTAGCCTATACTAGCTCTTGCAGTGATTTCAGTCATTCTATTACAAGACAATGTGCTTTCCGTATTCCTGATTCCTTACAGCACGTGGACGTAAATAGTTGTGACTCGTGATGTTTTTTCTCTGACTAAAAGTTTAGTTAGCAATGTTAGGACTAGTGCCCACCACAGCATCAGAAGCTAAAGTGCTAACCTAGAGAGCCAATCAGAACCTAGGACGGGCTGCAAATTAATCGGCTACTAATATTATAATAGTAAATACTAAAATAAAATACTATTATGTTCCCTTCCAAATTTTCATGTTGATATAATATTGGTAATCTAATTGATTGAATTGATTAGTTGCCATTTTACATGCTTAAATAAGATGTACCTTAGAATTCCCAACTGTTAGCCATGTTCTCGAACTGTATATGATTAGTCTCATCTACATGTTTGTAAATAACCACAGCTAACTAGCTTAAGCTAACAACTAGGTCAACTACTACCCCGTAGTTAAACATATGTGATTGCATATAACAGCTAACTGCTACAGCTAAGTTGGTAGTTAGCCTATTCCATTAATGTTGAATGTATTTATGAAGGTTGTTGATGGTGGTTGGCGCTGATTAGCAGACATGATTCCGTCAGTCTGCCACAGGGCAGCTGTGTTTGCTGATGCTGCTCACAACCACCAGTAGTGTATGACTGTGTGAGTGTGAATGCTTGATGGTTTCTGTGAAGCGCTTTGTGGAACAATGCTGATATACAGTTAAGAATGAGTAATTCGCTTTTGGTTTTTAAGAAAAATTTGTAAAGCTATTTTTGAAAACTACAGGGGTGAATAATACTGTTTTCTTTTGCTATTTTCTTTTAGAATACTGTTTTGGAGTCTTAATTTAATTTTTTTTTTTTTGTATCCACTTTTTCTCCCATTTTCTACATTTTCTCCCATCCCAATTTCGTATCATCCAATTCAACCCTCCCCTGTCATGAACGCTGTTTCTTGCCTCCCACAAGCCGGCTGCAATGTGGACTAAGTCATACATAGCACAAGTCCCCTCCGGTACTTGAGGTAACAGCAGTCGCATCTTTTCACCTGCGCAGCTCGATCTCTCAGTGGCGAGGAGTAACGCGTGGGAGGCTCACGCTGCCCCCGACACTTCCTGATTCTACTGCGCAGGCACACCAACCGACCTGTAGGAGTCGAACAGGCGAGCCCAGCGTCTCCAGTATTTGTGGCGAGCGCCTTGCCCACTACGCCACGTAGCCGCCAATTTTTAAAATTTTTGTTAAGAATATAGGACAGGCATATATAAGCATTATGCTTCAGTCTGTACCTTTTCAGTCACTGTAAAAGCAAATATTGTTAAATGATGGGGTATATTGTATTGTGTGAGATGATGACTGAATAAACTACTACTACTACTACTACTACTTTGGGTGTTTTCAAAAGGCTGAAAAACGCTGTATGAATTCAAGCCATTATTATTGATTGCTGATGTTCTTCTTATGCAGTTGACTCTGAGGAAAGAGAGAGCGCCCAATCCAGCACAGCTGACCCTGAGGAGAGAGAGAGCGCCCAGTCCAGCACAGCTGACCCTGAGGGGAGAGAGAGAGCCCAGTCCAGACAGACAGACAGACAGACAGACAGACAGACAGACAGACAGACACACAGAGAGAGAGCCAGAGAGAGAGACACAGAGTGAGAGACACACAGAGAGAGGGAGAGACAGAGAGAGAGAGACACACACACACACAGAGAGACACATACATAGAGAGAGAGAGAGAGAGAGAGAGAGAGAGAGAGAGAGAGAGAGAGAGAGAGAGAGAGAGAGAGAGAGAGAGAGAGAGAGAGAGAGAGAGAGAGAGAGAGAGAGAGAGAGAGAGAGAGAGAGAGAGAGAGAGAGAGAGAGAGAGAGAGAGAGAGAGAGAGAGAGAGAGAGAGAGAGAGAAAACAGGCTCTTGGAATGGGTGTCTGGGAGGAAGTGGGGGGTCTTTCAATGTTGATTAAACGGCAAGCAACTAATGTCATGAGTGCCAAATTAAAGGACAATAAATCCAATCTAACTGAAATTGTGTAGCACAGACCTTTCTATTAGGGATGCTCGATATTGGCTTTTTTACCGATACCGATATACCGATATTGTCCAACTCTTAATTTCCGATACCGATATCAACCGATATCAACCGATACCGATATATGCAGGGTTTCCCGCCCCAAGAAATGGAATAATTTCAGGTAATTAAAATTACATATCTCTTGTTGTGGAATTAACACAACATTATGCATACTTTTGACAATAAATAAAATCAGAATTGGTTCTTACTTGCTTGCCTGGGTAAATAAAGGTTATAGAAATGTAAATAAAATATTATTTCTTTAAAACCGATACCGATATTTTTCGATATCACATTTTAATGCCGATATCGGCCGATAATATCGGTAGGCCGATAATATCGGACATCCCTACTTTCTATGGATCAAAACCTCAATATTATTATGGTGTAGTTAATACTTCATGTATCCTTAATCCCTAGGCTAATGAGGCACTAAGATGTTAGTAAAAAAAAAACATATGCCAATGACGGGAAGTAACGGTATATGTATGTGTGTGTCTGTGTGTGTGTGTGTGTGTGTGCACTGTGCATGAGTGCACATCTAGGGGCGGTGTGTAGATTTGGTCTCCCTGATGTTGACTCCTTAGCCACAGCCTTGGGTTGTTTAATACTGGACAAGTGTTTCATAACGCCCGTTGTGTGGGCCGGTTTCGGGGCCGGTGCGTGGGCCGGTGCGTGGGCCGGTGTGTGGGCTGGTGCGTCTGAATGTCCCGGGCTGAATTTGTGTCCCAGTCCGCCACTGAGCTGTACTGTACTGTACCCATTCTGCAATCTGTTAATAACGTTTTCAATCAATCACTTAAAACTTCACTTACAGAGGCCCCTCCCGCTTCTTTCTCTGATCATTATACCCATGTATTGTAGGCTATTTAAATGACTAATTGTAAACCTTCTTAAATAGCTAAAATGCTTTTTATATTAATTATTTGGGGGAGCGGGGAGGTTACTCTCTGCATGTCTGGATTTCTTTTTCAACCTATCCTACACACGTTTCTTGCTGCTGTTGTTGTGTATTTGTAGCCTGCTTCTTTGAACTGCTAATAATAACCTAAACTACAGGGATCTCTCGATAGGCCTAATCCAAATATAGCGTAGTTTACTGTAACTAGATTGCAAGTAGACGCTCTTGTGTAGACACGCGTTAGTGTTGACTAAAGTCTGCTGACAATAGGGACAATAAGTCTCTAGCAGGGGTGTAAAAAGTACCCAGAAATTATACTTAAATGAAAGTATGGGTACCGTCTCAAAATCTGACTCAAGTAAAAGTCAAAGTATCTGGCTAAAAACACACTTGAGTAAAAGTAAAAAAAAAGTCCTACTTTTAAATGTACTTAAGTATTAAAAAGTAAAAGTAAATTTCTTTTTTTGGAAAGGGATAGACCAGGGGTCTCAAACTCATTCCCCCATCAGCCAAGTTTTCATTTTAACTCATTGCACCAGGTGAGTTAGTTGAAGAGGTGAGCCAATTAGTGAAATCATCAGCTGGTGTTTAGGCAAGGCTGCTGAAACCAAGCATACGCTCTGCCCACAGTGGAATGTGTTCTGTGATAGACAATGCTGAAATGAAAGAACAGAGGACACTTTTTTTGCATTACAATTATTTAATGCACTTCCCCATTGAAGGTAAACTAACATGGACGGCATTCACATCACAGCATGAATAATATCACAATATTAAAAACAGAATGGTGTATCCTGAATAATATCACAATATTAACCACAGCATACTGGATTATTATCCTGAATAATATCACAATATTAAAGGCAGAATACTGGAGTACCCTGAATAATATCACAATATTAAAGGCAGAATACTGGAGTACCCTGAATAATATCACAATATTAAAGGCAGAATTCTGGAGTACCCTGAATAATATCACAATATTAAAGGCAGAATACTGGAGTACCCTGAATAATATCACAATATTAAAGACAGAATACTGGAGTACCCTGAATAATATCACAATATTAACCACCACATAATGCAGATCTGACTGTCTATTCTTCTGATAGCAGGTGTTTAATCAAAGATTCCCGCTTTCTAGTGTTGCACAAGGACCAATCAGCATGGGTATGGGCGGGTTCATTTTCCATTGATGGGGATTTGATTGGCTGTTTACCTGCGGTCGCAGGATTAATAACGTTAACGTTAGTTCGGCCAGATAAACAATTAAAATATACTAATTAAAATGGTTGGACCTGTGAGATTTGTACTTTGTACTTTGTAGGTCTGCATTTTAAATGTAAGGAGTAAAACTAAAAAGTATATATTTTTTCTCTGAAATGTAATGGAGTAAAAGTACAAAGTATACAAACCTAATAATACTTGAGTAAAGTACAAATCCCCCAAAACAGTACTTAAGTATTGTAACAAAGTACAATTACTCAAGTACTTTACACCCCTGGTCTCTAAGGACAATGTGCACGTGTCCAGGGAAAACATGACAGTCAAACCCATGGAATGAAGAACCATAGAGCAATTACATCACCTTCTAATAACCTGTCGACACTAATGTTATTTTATTGCAATTTAATTATGGTCAGATTTCCAGTGGGGCCCGATCATTTTGAATAATTTAAACACTGACAATAATTGGTCATTTAGAAAATAAAAAGCACACTTTTTTATTGTTTTCATTGTTTGATTATTTTAAGATTCACCATAGAATAAATAAAAACGCTAAATGCTCATGTTGTGTTTGTTTTCAACCAAACATTTCCACAAATGACAACCTTTCTGCCCAGTGCTATGAAATACACGTTTGTTAAACCCATTAAAACTAAAAGGGAGTTGATTAGTCAAACTTAATTTTGCATTAATGACATGTCCACTATACAAATATATTGGGCTGTGTAGTAAAAGGGTAGTGTAGTGTGTATTAATGAGGTTGGGAGCAGGTAATACTCTAATACTTGGACTGGCATTTACAGATATGAATGCCTTGGCTACAGCAAGGATCAGCAACCTCAGGCATGTGCGCCACTATTGGCAGACGGTAGCTTAACCAATGGCACACTAGCAATAGGTGTGTAAGAGAGGAACTTTTTTGGAAATGTTGATGTGCCGTCTCATCCACATGCCAAATCACCTCTTTCACAGTCATTGGCAGTTGTGCTCCCTGTTATTTACGGTAGTTTGATTGATATACTGTATATATTTAAAAAATATATATATACGCCATTTTGAGACCAAACACAAGAACACTTTCAAGGATAAGGCAAACAAGGCTGAATCCATCAAACGTGCCATGTCCAGGTATGGGAAGCATGTATTTCACAAGGATGGCAGCATTGTTGTATACTGCTCATTACAATGTCCTAATAACAGGAGAAAAATGTTTATTAAAACTGTTGCTATGCACATTGCCCATATGGATGGAATCAAATTACAGATCTGTTGGAGATGTAATTTTTATGTAAACTGTAATTCAACGTAATGTTAACCTTAATGTTGATATGGCAACATTGATTAACAAGAAACATTTTAAAATGGCACTTCATATCAAAAAGATTGCTGACCCCAGCAGCAGTGGCGGCGTCAGAGAATTGGCATTGGGGGAGCTCTGGGGGGGCTGGATTGTTTATAGCAGGTGCTAATGAATTTTAATGCAACAAACAATAACAAACAAAATAACGGCTAATATAGGCTACATCATTGAAAATGCACGTTACTAAATGTTTAGCGTTATACACCAATGCAAGCACCCAATAACCCAATAAAGCTCGATGTGTGTGTGTGTGTGTGTGTGTGTGTGTGTGTGTGTGTGTGTGTGTGTGTGTGTGTGTGTGTGTGTGTGTGTGTGTGTGTGTGTGCGTGTGTGTCAACAAAGACTGCATGGCAGGGTTTCCGTTAACCGGTAATTACCGGTTTTTGACCGGCAAAATCTGTTGAAGTCCGACATATTAAATCTCTCCGGTCATAATGTCCGGTGAAAATAATTCCCTCTAAGCACAATTTGATTATTTGAATTGTATTAAAATAGGCTAAAATTAAATAGCCTATGCGATGAACGAAACAATCATTACATTTGTTTCATCGTTGCTTCACCAAGCAGGTCTAATAATGACAACGATGTTGTCAGCGGGAGCTTCTGGATTTGCGAGAAGCATGCAGCTGCAGAGCCACAGAACCCACCAGCTGTGCCGGCACAGTGCAATACTCCAATTCAGCCATTGGCAATTCAGCTGTTGGGTGGGGGGCGCTGTTGAGCGGTCCCCAGACCGGATGCCTATTCTTTAATCCCAGCCGAAGAGTGCTACCGAGTGCTTCCGCGTTTTCCCTGATTGGCCGCGACACGCCCCGCGGCAGCGGCAGAGCTTGCGGCATTATGTAGCCGTAATCCCCGCTGTTTTTCCATCGACGCTTAGCTCAACTGGTACGCCGCCGTGCTGTGGAGCCTGCGGTGCGGTTGGTCACAAGTTCGAATCACTTCAATTTTTTTTCTTCTTTTTTACGTTTATCATCTCTCGCTATAAACGTGCATTCTTTCGCTGGTTAAGTTTAGGCATTCTTTCGGAGTTGGTTAAGGTTAGGGTTAAGTTAAGGTTAGGGTTAAGGTTAGGCATTATTTCGGAGTTGGTTAAGGTTAGGGTTAAGTTAAGGTTAGGGTTAAGGTTAGGCATTATTTCGGAGTTGGTTAAGGTTAGGGTTAAGTTAAGGTTAGGGTTAAGGTTAGGCATTATTTCGGAGTTGGTTAAGGTTAGCGTTTGTCGCAGAGAATGCCTGTCTGTCTTTCTTGACGTGGAGGATGCAGCCTATTTCCACACTGCCGCTCTCTCGCGCTGCCGCGGTCACATGGGCGTCATGGCCAATCAGAGAAACGCGACGCACTCTTCGGCTGGGATTAATATAGACGCAGACCGGACCTGAAAACACAGCTGGTCTGCGGCTCTGCAGCTGCATGCTCTCGCAAATAAGTCGTTGGGAGGTGGAGATACTCATCACGCAAACCCACGATAATGTTGCCGTCTCTCTCTGCCAAATTTCTCAGTTCTTCGCTTGATATAATTAATACAAATGTCCAATATAACGGAATCCGTAATGTATTTTATATATAAATAAAAAAAAAACATAACTGGGAGTGGGGGCTTAGAGGGGGCTAAGCCTTTTTCAGAGGGAGCTTAAGCCCCTGCTAGCCCCTCCCCCCCGCCGCCACTGCCCAGCAGTATATATTTGGTGAGTCCATAGAACAGAAAACCTAAAACGCTCCAGGGAAACTTCAATATACAGTTTTGTAATGAACTGCAGGCTTTGTACCCTAACACAGGAAGCCACTGCATAGCAATTACCTCTGGATACAAAAAAAGAAGAGGGAGAGAGAAGGGGGGGAGAGAGAGAGAGATGACGGTTGGGTTTACAACACATTTAGTTGAAAGATACTTTTTGACTCAATGATGTGTTTACTAAAAGATTGATATATATTAAAAAAAAATCAAAGGTCAGAGTATAAGCAACATTAATATGATTGTGTCTGAATTTAATTACTGTCACACAGGATGGACCTTAAGACAACACCTGGCTTTGAGAAGGACCATGTTATCCACTTGCCCTAATTCACATTTCAAAGACCTCAATACAAAAAGGTTCCCTTCTTCTCTCAACTGCTTGATTCGCAGCCTGTTTGTGGTTTTACACCATGACAAAACAGATCATTCGCTCCTCCTTCCCCTGAAAGAAATTGGGATTTAATTTAGAGAAGGCCTTTTAAGACTCCATGCTATTTGTTGGGCTGGTATAAAAGATTTACCCATAATAGCGTTTTAATCCGAGACAAGTGCAGCCATAGTAACGGTGGACAGAGAAGCCTCTCTGTGGGTGGAAAGGTGAAGGGGGACTTGGACAGGGATTTATTCTCCTTCTACCGAGACTGTTTCTGTCTTGAGGTCTCTGGCTCCACGTGGGACATTTTGAAAAAGAGCTGAGAGGTGGGGAATAGGATAAAGGAGGTATATATTAAGCTTTTCTTTCCTCTCGCCACTTAATTTCCTTGCAGGCGCGCCTTGCGCCGGCGTAATGAATGTAATTGCTGCCTTTGATGAGAATGCTATTATCTGGATCACACTTTACATGGGCAAACAAGACCCCCCCTCCCCCACCAATGAGACCCCCCCCTAATTATGCAGGGAACAAGTGGCTTTTCATAAAGCCAGCGTGTCGCTCTCGATTGGTGTAGCTTGGAGCCGTCTACATGTGCACAAAGGATAGATTAGATGCGATATAGGCACACCGAAAAAGCCCATTTCCTTGATTAATTTCCTGCATGCCAAACAGAATGGACTCGCTCTCTCCACACTGATTTCTATCTCTCCTTAAAAGACAAACTTTCATCTTTTGATAGATGTGGCAACTCAATGGACAGACAGACAGACATTTTATTGACCTAAGCTTGACCAAAGCTGCCAAGGCTTTAGGCGGGGAAAATGAGCAAAGAGAGAAATGATACACTTCAATCTGGGACTGCAGACATATTTTTCTCATATAAAAGCTACAGAATCATTTTAGGGTTATATGTCTGCCCTCTGTGGCAATCATCCCACTTTTCATACAGATCCTCATGTGTACTTACATCTTCGACATCTACACACAGATTATTACACTACACACACACACACACACACGCGCACACACACACACACACACACACACACACACACACACACACACACACACACACACACACACACACACACACACACACACACACACACACACACACACACACACACACACACACACACACACACACACACACAGGCACGTTAAATAGCCATTTCATAATAGTGGTGAACAGAGATGATGAGGCTTTATGAGGCGATGCGCGATAAAGCCGCTGTCACCTTAGAAAGTCTGAGTGCTCCTCTGACTGCCTTATTACCGTATTAAAGCACCACTCAAAGAATCCATACACACCTCACCTGAGCTCTGACAGCCCCACCATAGTTCTGTCCAATATTCCACTGGGCTGAAATATTGAAAACAATCAAATAGACTGTCACTGGTGACAAATTATACTATTACTCCTCAAAGACTGTCATTCTTTAAGCGTATTCAAAGGCATTTATTTTTTATTGGTGAGTTATTATTCCTCTGAGCAGGCAATTCTTCAATGATAAATTGGTAATCAATTAATTTGACTATATCGTGCTTTCGTGAACGGCCCCCAGGGATCAGCAGCATTGGTCACTTCTATTCACTTGCATATACGTCCTCTACTAACTCACGGTTCCGTTTGGGCCTGATGGATGTTCCCTGCCTGACCACCTGACTCCTGAAGGTTTATACCGTCAGGAACAGGTTGCCATCCGGACCCAGTCAGGACAGAGAAAGAATTGGCCAATGTTTTTGACTGAAGTGGCATTTTAGCAGTATTTATTTGAGGGGCCCGACTACCAAAACCATAGGCCACAAATAAAGAAGATGGTATAATAGCTTTTGACTGGCCGGCTCGCTCTCGACTTGAAATGAAGTGTCCAGTTGTGAGTTATCGCGGAGAAACGTCATTTGTACAGCCTGAAAAGTGGGGACATTTTTCTAGCTTGTCACTCTGTGGCTATAGCTCATTGTCCTGGATGATGCCTCTGAACGCACAGTTGCCCTAATACGAGCATTTCACTCGCACCGCCAGAGGACTGGTAATGGATTAGCCTGTCCATAGGAGGATAATATAGTGTGTCCACTGGCACATCCTTAAACACCAATGCTCTGCTGGGTCCCGGTCACACGTACAGCGTCAACTCCCAGCGTGTTGTCGGCAACACTGCCCACACCGAAGACTAGTTTTAGGATTAGTCTCTTCAACATTCGGCATAATCTAGTTTTACTCATTTGAATAACTTTATTAGCTGGTGTTTACATACAAACTAAATCTATTTGACTATTAAAAAAAAATATATATATGATAATAATAATAATAATTACATAGTCCATTGTAACTAGTACTAAAATGTTTACAAAATGTTGAAGTTTCTTTAAGACTTTACTAATTGTACCTTTAATGTTATATGTAAAACAAAAATGTCCTTTATCATGTACTGTAGGCTACAAGGCAAAAGATAAGGTAAGATCAAACACATGAAACTGTGAGATGTGTCGCTCTTAGCACGTTTTACAAAATAAACACGTCAATATTAATAATATATACAGTATAAACATCATGACCGTTACTACTCATGTTCAGCTCATAGCTTAAAAAGTCACGGCTCCAAGAAATGCGCAGGCTACTCTAAATTAGCTGTTAAGTTTTGATCTCTGTATGGATCTGTTATATAGTGTCTATTGAGTCTGAGTAAAGAGTGGTCTGAATTGGACAGTGCTCCTAATGCGAGGGAAGTGTTAGATTAATGAGTCCTCTGCCCTCTGAGAGTATTGATCAAACCCAATCTGGTCTCGAACGATTTCCCATGGTCCCCCGCTGCTCTCTTTGTCGCATTCCAGCCAATGACTCATGACACTATAGCCAGAGGCCGTCGCCCTGTAGACATAGCCGGCTTGTGCTTTTCTCTCAAACGGCACAATTGCTTTTTTGAAATGTTATTCTTTACACATGATAACAGACAGCGGTAACAGCAACACGCCGTTCACTTTCACGGCAGGATTCCACCCCCCCTAAGCCAGCCTCCGAAAGCCAAGCTGGAGCTTTGTCTTACCAATATAATAGCTTGATGCCCTCAGTTTTTAATCTGTAAATGCTGTAAGCAGCCCTGAAGTTCTATCTTGGCACTCTTTACACTTTTCAGTCAGCTCAGTCTCTCCTCAGACCGTGTAACAACTAACCCGGACCCAGTTTGAACAACCAGGGTCCAGACACAGCCTCTCTCCTATAAGCTCCTTCTGCTGCCAAGCCTCAATGTCTGGTCCAGGCAGCCAGGTCTTCAGTTTCTGGTCCAGGCAGCCAGGTCTTCAGTTTCTGGTCCAGGCAGCCAGGTCTTCAGTTTCTGGTTCCAGGCAGCCAGGTCTTCAGTTTCTGGTTCAGGCAGCCAGGTCTTCAGTTTCTGGTTCAGGCAGCCAGGTCTTCAGTTTCTGGTCCAGGCAGCCAGGTCTTCAGTTTCTGGTCCAGGCAGCCAGGTCTTCAGTTTCTGGTCCAGGCAGCCAGGTCTTCAGTTTCTGGTTCCAGGCAGCTAGGTCTTCAGTTTCTGGTTCCAGGCAGCTAGGTCTTCAGTTTCTGGTTCAGGCAGCCAGGTCTTCAGTTTCTGGTCCAGGCAGCCAGGTCTTCAGTTTCTGGTTCAGGCAGCCAGGTCTTCAGTTTCTGGTCCAGGCAGCCAGGTCTTCAGTTTCTGGTCCAGGCAGCCAGGTCTTCAGTTTCTGGTCCAGGCAGCCAGCCAGGTCTCCTGCAGGCATCGTTAGCCAGGAGATGATGGGAGCTGCCCAGGCCATAATGGGAGGGTTGACTGACCCCTGACCCCGTATCGATCCCCTAGTCATGTCCAGCTGGGCCTCTCAAAACCCAGTCAACTGGAGAGGTGTTTAAAAGCTAACGCCCCGGCTCCTATCCATTCCCCTACGTGCTCATTAATTACATCATTTACCTGTGACAGTGACAAACCTGCTCGGCCACGCCGCAGATTATTAGGGTCACTGTATAAAAGCCCGGGCCAAACCCTGATAAAATGTGTGTGTGTGTGTGTGTGTGTGTGTGTGTGTGTGTGTGTGTGTGTGTGCATGCAAGCGCTTGTGTGTTTGTGAGTGAGAGTGTGTATACATGCATGCCTCCCATGTCTGCCTTTGCACAAGGACGTGTGAGTGTGTGTGTGTGTGTGTGTGTGTGTGTGTGTGTGTGTGTGTGTGTGTGTGTGTGTGTGTGTGTGTGTGCGTGCGTGTGTGTGTGTGTGTGTGTGTGTGTGTGTGTGTGTGTGTGTGTGTGTGTGTGCGTGCGTGCATGCCGGTGTGTGCAGGAGGGGGAGTGGAAACCCCATCTCATACAGCATAGGCTCATGAGTATAGATGCATGCTCCAAAGGGGAGTGAGTAGACTGCTTTGTCTGGGCCTGTCAAGCCGATCATTGAGGCAGTTTATTTTGATATATTCGATGTGTTGAAAGACAAAAATAGCCAATTTTCTCATATAGACAGGGATATGAGAATACATTCTAGGAACAATGGGAGAAAGTATTGCAAAACAAAATTCCTAACAAAGTTGCTCAATGTCACCCTTGTAAGATACCCGGCGAGCAAAATTGGGTTGACATTTATTTTTATTTATTTTATTTTATTAAATGCTAAATCCTGGAGGTGTGTGCAGTATTTGTCTTCTTTGTTCTCGCCATGTTTTCTGTCCGTGTTCCAGATCAGTCCTGTTGTCATGTTGTTGAATTATTCCTTCTCGTCTGTCTTTGCCTTTCATGAGCAGTGCATTTCCTGCCCCATCAGGCCGTCGACTTTAGTTCCTTGATCGAAGTTACCTCCTTTCTCTCTTCCATCTCTCCATCCATCCATCCATCCATCCACTCCATCTACGGCTGTTCTCTCTACCACCAGCCCTCACTTACTCTCATCCCCTCTTCTCTCTCTCTCTGTCCCACTGAAATGTGCTCTCTCTCCTCTCTGTGACCCCTTCCATCCTTCCATCCCTCTTTCGCTACATCCCTGCCTTCCTTCCCCGGCGTTTGCTTCCTCTCTATCCAACGCACTAAAAGGCTGTTGGGTTTCTCCCTCCTCCATACCTTTTCCGCAGCGACACGCCAGTGTTTTCAATCCTGACTCAGTCAAGAGGGGCGAGACCTGCAGACGTAAAGAATTGGCTTTAGCGCTTTTCCAAATGGGACCGAATCTGCTGCAGGTCGCGCCTGGGGAAAATAAGCGGCAAATGTAAGTAAGCATGAAATAGTTTTTCATAAATAACCCAAATGACAACAGGCTTTCTAATGGCGTCAGGGGGCTGTAAAAGAATATGTTGCCAATTTTTCCCCTATTAAAGTGAAATAGAAAGCCAAATACATAACGGCGCTGAAGGAAAGGTTGTATTCCGGGCCCCGGTGGTGTCGGGAGATTGAGGACACAGTTGGGTCTTAGTGGTGGTTGTTGTGCGGGCGCGGCGCTGGAGTGATTGTGTAGCTGAACAGTCAAAGTCCTTCCAGGAAGAGGAAGGAATGGCCCCCACCACCACCACATCAATTGGTCAATAATTGTCCCCATTTTCTTGTGTGTGCGTGCGCAGGTAGGCAGCTTTCATCTGTTCCCGTGTGACGTTGATTTGGTTTGCACTTATATTTTTACAAATAATCAATGCTCCATTTTGACTGGTTAATAGAAGGGCCTGTAATAGCACACCTTCTCGAGACAGCGGAGAGGAAGTAGCAGCAATGGGCATAACGAGAGAAGGATGTTTTCAGTCTGAAATAACTTAGAATTCATGCAGTTATGCAGAGGAACCCGTTTTTGAAACTAGTGCTTATTAAGACCAAAGCATATTGGGTGAATGTTATTGGGATGCCAGGTGCCTAATATAATTTTCAAGTGATGACTAATGAATAGTAAATCTTTCACCAAAAAAAACATAAAAACCTACTCATCAACTAAAACATCAACTTGTAGACTACACTCAGAAGGTGCAGCCTTATTAGTTATTTAACACATATTTTGTCAATAGATAATTTTTTAAGTACCTCTACTATAAGAATCTCAATTCCCTTTCTCTCTGATCAACAAGTGCAACACCTGTCTGTGCCAAACATACTAACATGACTAAACACCTTTGCCTGCATTGTGTACAAATCAACAAGTGTACGTTACCGTATTTGACGTGTTGTGCCGGTTAAGTGAAAATTAAACAACATTTGTTTTATTCTCAACAGCAAACAAGTTATATTTCATATGGCTTTACGCTCTGCTCTATGGAAACTGTCCCTTTAATCATATGCTATCATGAAAACGTTCAACCACGTGCACGCACCTACACCTGCCTGACCACGCCCACATCCGCTCACATATAAGCCATACTACCAGCTCCTTCCCTACTTTCACCACCTGCAAGTCCGTGCTGCAGTGCACCTCTTCAAGTTCAGTGCTGAAGTAGTTAGTTAATTATAGGAGCTGTGTTGACATTGTCTTTTGTTTTTCCCTCTCTCACTAATTTACGGGAGAAAGAAAGAATAATGCCACCACCGGAGAGTCTAGAGGTTTATTCTGACCTCCACCAGTGCTTCACATTCGGGCTTCCTCGGGGCGTAGTGGGGCTTTCCTGCTCCACGTTTGTGGCAGGCAGGTGAGCCTCAGCGGTGCCCGGAGGGGAGTGCGTGTCGCTGAGCAGTTCCCCCGCCAGCGTTGCTCTCCGGCTGTGCAGCTGGATACTATTGCCGCGGGAGGCAGTCGGCTGGTCCGACGGTCTCTCTGGTGGGTGGTGTCTTGCGGCACGGGCTCTCCACCTCTGCTCGCTCATGTCAATTGGTGGTGAGCGGCGGGGGCAGACGGTCTAAGCGGATGTGTCAGTTGTGCGTGGTCGGCTGCTCAGGCATACGGCCCCGCAGAACAGCCGGCTCCAGGGCGAGGATTCCTCCGTTACCTCTCCATCGCGTCCGATACAGCTACAGTAGCTAGCCGTTAGCCTGTAGCTAACCTATAGCCAGCGGTGCGTTCGCGTACTGACCGTCTTGGTGGCGCCCCCTGTGATGTTTTGGATCGACACACGTACCTACCCCCCTCTTAGGACTGGGGGCGGCGGCGTGACAAGGGCACGGGACTTGTCCTGGTCATGCCGGACCGGATCAGTTTAACCCGTTGTCCGCCGGGGCGCAGACAAGTTCTGGTACCCCGAAGGACCCTGAGTTTTTCCGGGGGGAAAATGCTAGGGCGGGCCGGACGTCACAGGGGTTGATGTCATGAATGTGTGTGTCATATAGATGCCACTACGAGTTGCCCTTAACAGTGGTGTGCATTGGTCCATACTATGTTTTTTTTTTTTTATCCACTTTTTCTCCCATTTTCTATATTTTCTCCCATCCCAATTTCGTATCATCCAATTCAACCCTCCCCTGTCACGAACGCTGTTTCTTGCCTCCCACAAGCCGGCTGCAATGTGGACTAAGTCATACATAGCACAAGTCCCCTCCGGTACTTGAGGTAACAGCAGTCGCATTTTTTCACCTGCGCAGCTCGATCTCTCAGTGGCGAGGAGTAACGCGTGGGAGGCTCACGCTGCCCCCGACACTTCCTGATTCTACTGCGCAGGCGCACCAACCGACCTGTAGGAGTCGCTGTCCACAACGCCCGATCCCCACCCATCAGTTTCCCACCCCCTAATACGGCCAATGTGTATTAGTACGGACGACCAGCTAAACTGAAAGCAAATGTGGAGCGCTGGGCTCGAACAGGCGAGCCCAGCGTCTCCAGATTTTGTGGCGAGTGCCTTGCCCACTACGCCACGTAGCCGCCCGGTGGTCCATACTATGTTGTACCTTTTTGCACAATGTTAGGTGGGTTGGTCCTTCTCCATTTGTTTCACCCCTCCCTCCCTGCTAAACCGGGGATGGGAGGGGGCTGTCGGGGAGGCTGCTTCTGTCAACTCCTCTATGCATCCCTGTGTAGGTCCCAGTCCTCCAGGCCCAGGTCGGGCCTTGCCCTCATTGACCTGTTGGCCTGGGTTAACCCTTTTTAAACCTGAAACGCCTTGAACTGCATTGTATAGCCTGTGTATACGCGCAGTTATGTTTCCGGGTTTAAGGGGTTAAGGGAGCAACCATTTTCTGTTAATAAACATAGGGGGGTGGTTGTCTCCCCGGTGTGTTGGTAGCAGAGTCGACTCTCCGGTTGAGCCCGGGTCTGACCCTGGCTGCCAGAGAGTATGCCCCTGCATGTTTCATGACGTCTGCCAATTGTGTTAAACTCTTTCTCTGAACCTCGACCCGCGGGATTAATAAATTGGCAGGGTCAGGGTTTGTGGTGGAATCTGTTCGCTGGCGGAGTTGGCTAACTCCGACTCCGCGAGGTTCGTGACCCCATGAGATTGTGACATGGTGCACGGCATACCGAACACCCTTTCCGCCGGGTTACTGTTCTTAGGGATAGCCCCTTAGGCGCCTGTCTAGTCCGCAGTGCTCTGGGCGCAGGTCGAGTTCTGCTCTTGTTAAGACCTGTCGGCCTGGATTGAGGGCTCAACCTCCTTGGAGGGTTGTCTCCCCGGTGCGCCAGCTAGCCCCACGACATTGTGGGGGGGAAGCCTCCTTGGAGTGCTTCGGAGCGGCGTGCCAGGTGGAGAAGGGCCTTCACCTATTGTAGGCCCTGTCCGATATGCTGGCGATGTGGGGGGTGGTGTCACCAGTGACCGTCTGGTGGGGTCTCGATGCCGCGGCCTCGTTGACCTCGCCAGGCCCCTTTTTCGGGGGGTCCTGGCCCCCGGGATGTGGCCTGGGACCCCGACCCTGCGATGTTGGGTGCTGTGACGTGGGTTTTTTGCTTCACGTCCATTCCCTGGTGGTGATGCACGACCGAGTAGTCGCGGGCCCTTCTAAACAAAGGTAAGTCCCACGGTCTGCTCACCCTGTGCGTTGAGGTTTCAAGTTTCAAGTTTCTTTAATAGTTGTCATACAGAAGTACAGAATACTTTCATACAAAATGCTTCTTACTGTTACGCTCCAGAGACTGTGCTAGACAAGATAGTCCCTCCAATTGTGCGTTCGGCTGAACGTGTCACTCTTTGTAGTCTGCTTCGGTCTTGTGCAGTGCTATTCCCAAACCAGGAGGTGATGTTGCCAGTCAGGATGCTCTCTATTGTACATGAGTAGAAGTTCTTAAGGATCTTCTGACTGACTTGGAACTTCCTTAGGCGCCTGAGGAAGTAGAGGCGTTGTCGTGCCTTCTTCACAACACTGTCAATGTGTGTGGTCCATGTCAAGTCCTCGGATATGTAGGCTCCGAGGTACTTAAAGCTGTTGACTCTCTCAACCGGTGCCCCGTCGATGCTGAGGGGGCTGTAGTCCTTGACCCCCGACCTCCTGAAGTCCACAATCATCTCCTTTGTTTTGCTGACGTTCAGGGAGAGGCTGTTTTCCTGGCACCATCCCGCCAGGACCTTGACCTCTTCCAGGTAGGCCCTCTCGTCGTTGGCAGAGATCAGGCCCACCACCACTGTGTCGTCAGCAAATTTGATGATTGTATTGCTACTCCGCTGAGCCACACAGTCGTGTGTGTACAGGAAGTAGAGGAGGGGACTCAGAACACAGCCCTGGGGGGCCCCTATGTTGAGGGTGATGGATGAGGAGGTGCAGTTGCCTGCTCTCACCACCTGGGGTCTGCCCGTCAGGAAGTCCAAGACCCACTGGCAGAGGTCATAGTTCAAGCCCAGGTCCCTGAGCTTGGCTATGAGTATGGAGGGGACTATGGTATTGAATGCCGAGCTGTAGTCGATGAATAGCATTCTCACATAGTTCCCCTTCCTCTTGTCCAGGTGTGATGCTGCTGTGTGCAGCACATGGGCTATGGCGTCCTCCGTGGACCTGTTGGGGCGGTATGCAAATTGCAGGGGGTCCATGTTGATGGGGAGGGAGGAGCAGATGTAGCCCTTTACTAGCTTCTCAAAGCACTTCATGGCTATGGAGGTGAGAGCTACAGGGCGGTAGTCGTTGAGGCAAGCAGGCTTGGATTTTTTGGGTACAGGGATAATAGTGGACTTCTTCAGGCAGGTGGGGATGACAGCCTGTTCTAAGGACAGGTTAAATATGTCAGTGAATACCGGGGCCAGTTGGTCGGCACAGACTTTTAGGACACGGCCGGGGATGCCGTCCGGTCCTGCTGCCTTCCTGATATTCACTTTTTTTTTTTTGATCCACTTTTTCTCCCATTTTTTCTATATATTTTTCTCCCATCCCAATTTCGTATCATCCAATTCAACCCTCCCCTGTCACGAACGCTGTTTCTTGCCTCCCACAAGCCGGCTGCAATGTGGACTAAGTCATACATAGCACAAGTCCCCTCCGGTACTTGAGGTAACAGCAGTCGCATCTTTTCACCTGCGCAGCTCGATCTCTCAGTGTCGAGGAGTAACGCGTGGGAGGCTCACGCTGCCCCCGACACTTCCTGATTCTACTGCGCAGGCGCACCAACCGACTTGTAGGAGTCGCTTGTTCACAACGTTCGATCCCCACCCTTCAGTTTTCCCTCCCCGTAATACGGCCAATGTGTATTACTGCGGACGACCAGCCAAACTGAAAAACAATGTGGAGAGCTGGATTCGAACACGCGAATCCTAGCGTCTCCACACTGGTGGCGAGTGCCTTAGACCACTACACCACCTAGCCGCCCCTTGATATTCACTTTTTTAAAGGTCCGCCTCACCTCATGCTCTGTTACCCTGAACACTGAGTCTCCATCAGCAGCAGACCCCCCCCCCCCCATTGCCGTGGCTTGTGGGCTGGTGTTGTTATTACCAGCGTCAAACCTCGCATAGAAGGTATTGAGGTCATTTGCTAAGGAGATGTCACTGTTCAGTTTGAGGGAGGCGCCTTTGTAGTCTGTCATCGTTTTGAGCCCCTGCCACATAGCTCTAGAGTCAGCCTGTTCAAACTGGAGTTCAATTTTATCCCTGTAGCGCCGTTTGGCCTCTGTCACTGTCGTCCTTACGTTGTATCGCGCCACCTTGTGGTCATTCATGTTGCCTGCCACTAGGCCGTCGTTGTATGCTTTGGTGCGCGCTCTCAGAGCTTCACGGACGGATTTGTCTACCCAGGGTTTTTGATTTGGGTAAACTCTAATTGTGGTAGTGGGGATTGTTTCTTCCACCAAAGTACGAACATAGTCCAGCACTGTCTCCGTGTAGACATTAATGTTATCTGTGTCGCGGAACACGCTCCAGTCTGTGCACTCAAACGCAGCCTGGAGCGTCTCCTCTGACGTCAAATCCCATTTCTGCACCTCTCGCGAGACTACAGGAGTGCTCTTGATTCTTTGCTTGTACTTTGGTGAAAGGAAAATGGCCGCGTGATCAGACTTACCAAAGCCACTAGCAGAATGAGCCTTGTAGCCACCCTTGAATTGCGTGTAACAGTGATCTAGGATGTTACCGCCTCTGGTGGTACTGTTCCCTCTTCGCACAGTCGGGTCCGGTCTCCCTCCCGTCCCTCACTAGGGGGGCGGGGGGGCCCGGATCCTCCCCGGTATTCTGATGGTTGTAGGGGACCTCAGCGGGTACATCTGTCTGGCTCTCCGCTCTGCTCCGCTCTTGTGTTCCAATAGAGCAGAGCGTAAAGCCATATGAAATATAACGAAGGTTATCCTATAACCCTAGTTATATGAATATGGTGAGCGCTCTGCTCTGACTCACTGAGGACCCCATGTGTCTTCCATTTCGGCGGTGAAAGACTGGGGAAGGAGCTGGTAGTATGGCCATGACCCCGCTTATATGTGAGCGGCTGTGGGCGTGGTCAGGCAGGTGTAGGTGCGTGCACGTGGTTGAAAGTTTTCATGATAGCATATGATTAAAGGGACAGTTCCCATAGAGCAGAGCGCTCGCCATATTCATATAACTAGGGTTATAGGATAACCTTCGTTACACTTGACTGAATTGCTAAAAACTGTGTGCCGAATGCAAATACTGTAATGTATTATTTTGTAGATGAACGACTGCAGATTGCTAGTAACGCTAGTAGCCAGCCTACTGCTAAGCCTGCTGTGACCCAACAACATGACATTCATTGAGTGTCACGGCTTATGATGTGGTAAAAAAGCTGCATCTTGCTTACCTTAGATGTTGAAGCACCAACATTTAGGTAAGCAAACATAATATAGCTAAGCTAGCTAGCTAGCTACCCACCCTGACCTACACTAACAGTAACATTATATGTTATGTGTGTTGCAATTATAGTAAATAAAAAAATCAGGGATTTATTATTGAATTTATTATTGACCCTGCCCTTGAACCGGCATTCGAGATTTATTCAAAAAGCAGAATCGTTAAAATCCTAATGATGCCCAACCCTACTGATGAGGCAACTGAAGGTAAATTATTATCTCCATCAGGCAGTAGTCTGGGAGGGTTATGCATTTGGTTGTGTGTGTCTCTCTGTCTGGCTGTTTGTCTGTCTATCTGGAGCTAATCTTACCAACTACACGGCTGTGGTGAATGAAACTTGGCACATAGGCTGACAGGGATGTGAAATCGAATATATTTTACATCGGTCAACGACAAGTATTTTATTTGAATGAATTTCCATTGAAATAGATGTTCAGTATGAAGTTACACTTTTTGAACACAAGCGGGCAATACTACACAGGTTCGCTGCTCAGAGCCTCGTGGAATCAGCTCTCTGACCCCTGTTTACAACATGGAAATGCTATAATGAACCTATTGTCATTGTTATACCTATTAAAAACATGTATTAATTCATTTCCATCATTGTCCATTACTTGACTTTAAAGGCTCATACACGCCTTCAGTTGCTTGTAGACAGGTGTGTACATTTACATTTAGCTGATGCTTTTATCCAAAGCGACTTACAAGTTCTGTACGACAAGTCAGCGTGTGTAGGAGGAAATATCCATAGGCAAGAGAAGAACTCCTGCATACTGTCCTTTTATTTGTCATCAACTTTATTCAAAAAAGAAAATGCAATGTCCTTAGCCCTTCATCAGATTAAATTAATTGTATCATTTTATTCATTTTATTTAATTTTGAAGTGTGTGGGAAACTCTCTTTTTTCATAATAAGCCATGCATCCTTTCACATCTCATGAACCATTTGTTGTATGAGACTTATGGGAGGAGTCGGAGTCAATGAACTCAGTACAGACTACTTTCATTGGTCTAGGTCAGGGGTTCCCAATACATTTTCTGCCCGGTCCACTTTCTAAGATTCAAATGACTTGGCGGGCCAACCCCGACCACCTCACCCCTCCCTCATTCAAAATGCAGACATAAGGCTATGTGAGAAGAACAGAGTTTATTTTGAACAGCTTGTCATTTCAGTTGCATGAAATTCCTTTCAGTTGCATAAAATGCAAGTCAAAATGTAACATTCAATAACCATTTTAGTTTTTTTGTTATATGAACGAGCATCAAATTTGCGCAGTTATAGCCTATTACTGGAAACACTTTAACGCAAGCCTAGACTTTCATGAAATAAAACATTTAATTGTCCATGGCAGAGAAGCGCAACACCCGTTTGTTTAATACAAATAAAAACAGGCTATTAACCGAATGGAAACTAGATATGCAGGACTGCTTCGAACGTAACAATTAGCATACATTTCAAGCACCTTTGAAAACGTCAAAAGAAGTGGCCAGGTAGCATAGGGTGAGGTTGTGTTTCAGCTAGGCTCCCCAAAGTACGTTCTTTTATCATACTTTTACCCATTAGTCTTTATTTGATTTTAGTTTTTTGTACAGTATTTTGTTAGATACATCGAGTATACAAGTTTTGGAGCATTGGAGATGGCAGTGGCTCGGGGGAGAACGACACCGTCCGCTAGCGTGTCTTCCTTGGTTGAGCTGAGCAACACAAGCCTGGAGACTATAAGCGGTTGAATCAGCCAGGACGCAAAAGGAGCTATTCGAGAGCTTTGGACGAACGGTTACGCTGGAAATCAGGAAAGCAATTGATTTGGTCATGGAGAGGGTGGAATCGCTAAATTCAATAGCCACGGCTAATGCAACTGAAATAATATCCCTAACCGAAGACATTTCCAAGCAGGCTGAGAGACTACTATTCCTGGAGGGGGCCTTGCTCAACAAGCAGTCGGAGGTGGCCGGGATGCAAGCTACGATCTGTGAGATGCAATCCCGAAAGAGACGTCTCAACATCCGTATTGTGGGAGTCCCGGAGGGATCCGAAGGAAACCATCTCGTGGACTCCATGCCTGGCTTGTAAAAGCAGATTGTGGTCCTTGACATTCTGGCCACCCCTCCATTGTGTGAGACGGCGAGGTCCGTCAAGAACCGGGCGCCCAGACCCATTATTGCGAGGCTCCACACTCTACGCACGAAGGAGCTGATTATGCGAGCGGCCCGCTCCAGGAGGGGACAATTACACGTTGGTGAATGTAAAGTGGCCCTTTTTGAGGACTTCACACCCGATGATCTAGCGCAGAGAGGGGAATATCGGGAGGTCATGTCCCTGTTGTGGAAGTTGGGCCTCCGCCCAACTTTGCTATTCCCAGCCAGACTCTCAGTGAAAATGAAGGGAGAAGAACACCGGCAGATATGGTCGCTAATAAGGGCGGAAGAGTATGTGAAGAAAGAGGTGATTGACCCTGTGAAATTAAACTGCTGCTCGAGGTCTTTCAAGCTAATTTAACATTTGCCTGGATTATCACTCTGTAACAAGCTGGACTCATGCTCGTTTGACTACTAGCTGACATGTGCTCACTCAAGCTAGCTGGACAATTACTTGCAATGACTGTGCAGCTTTACTCCCGCTGCTGGGGTGAAGGGATGGACAGGATGCCTGTACGTTAATGCCAAGCAAGCAGTGCAAAAATGCTTCCGCATTCGTCACCGCACGCTAGTGCGGTAAAGCGCCCTTCTTTTCAGACAAATGCTACCGTGCGTGCACCGGCGGCGGCGTGCTCGCTCAGGTGCGTGCGTGCGCCGGCGTGCTCGCGCGAGGTGCCCGCGCATGCGACACGAGCGGAGCTCAATATATATAAGTCACCGCCCCTTAATCAGTATCTAGCAAATAGCTCAATTGGCTAGGACACATGGCTGTGGATCCTATGGCTTGTTTGCTGGTGAGTTCGAATCCCATCGAAAATATTTTTTAACGTGATTTTTTTTTAACGTGTATTCTTTCGCCGATTAAGGTTAGGCATTGTTTCGGAGTTGGTTAAGGTTAGAACGGTTAAGTTTAGGCGCTGTTAAGGAGCTGGTTAAGGTTAGAGTTTGTCAAAGAGAATGGCAATATAATTTCTAAGGTTAAGGTTAAGGTTAGGCATTGTTTCGGAGTTGGTTAAGGTTAGAACGGTTAAGTTTAGGCGTTGTTAAGGAGCTGGTTAAGGTTAGAGTTTGTCAAAGAGAATGGCAATAGACAGCCTATTTCCGCGCGACCTGGGCGCTGGGCGGCGGAAAATGAAAGGCGCATTACTGCATGCCACTACGGTAAATTTTTGCACTGCTTGCTTGGCATAAAGCTACACGCGGACAGGATGCCACTCAGTTGTAAAACGGTTTTAATTCTTTTCTCCAACAGGTTACAAACCTTGAAACAAAACACACATTCAATCAATAACTACCACAATAATACTATCATTCTTAAAACAAATCGCTTACACACATTCACTCACCAGTCCTCACTCGTTTCCCTTCGCTGCTGTCAAATTCCCCGCAACTTCTTGTTTACTGTTTCACTGACACCACGTGACGTATCTCGACCAATTACAGCCCACTCCTCGCTACGTCCCTGGATCACATGTGAATGAATACACCTCCATTCACAACTTTAACCAAGCATACAGTGCCTCCATACATCCGAAATGACAATATAATTATAACCATAGCTCAACTACCACTAATCAACATTCACATAAACGCACAGCATAAAAAACAACACAAAAAAAAATTACTTATTTACAAACGCAGACTAAAGTGCACCTAACCTCCACCACCACAATAGAAAGCTGCACACCTCCCACTTGGTATCCTGGTCTTTAGACCCAAGGAGACCACAACAGATAAACACTCTCCCTTGGTGGTGGACACAAGTCTGTTCAGAGTTGACTCAGGGAATGCTACTCCCTTTTTAGCTGCCAAACAAAGTTCTCGGAAGCGGCCCCAAGCTCCCATGCTTCGAGGACAGACCCTCTTTTTGAAGATGAAGAAATGCCCCTTCAAGGACAAAAATGTCACATATTTATTTTGTTACAGCTTGAGTTTGAGATGTAATGTCTTCCATTTATTCTGTGAAACTGAAATCTCAGTTCCATTGCTAACAGGCTGTTGTAGTTTCCAGCTGTTTCAGAGAGCTTCTGTGCTCATATTCCATTCTTCCCAACTGTGCTATTAGACCATTGTTCTCTTCAGCATGTTTCAGCCTTTCAATTGAGGCAGAATCCATGACATGGGCAATGGCTGCATCATTCTCCTTCAGCTGTTGACCGAGTCCAGCAAGTAATTCCTTTCTTTGACTTATTTGAACGTTGATGCAGTTGATTTGCTCATCTTTGGCTTGCAATTCATTGTGTAGACAATGATGTTTGTTAACTGCCTCTCTCACTTTATCTGACTCTTTATGGAACTGTACGTGGAGATGCTCCACTTTCCCCCTTTCCCCTTCAGGGCAGAGGCCCCTTCACACTCATCATGGTGGATCTTCTCTCTCTCCTCAAGACTGTACTCAGTCATTTGCAACTGTGCTGATACTTTATCCAATTCACTTTTTAAAGAATTAATCTCAGACTGATGACTTTCTTGTGACCGTTTCATCATAGTATGTAAAGAGGCCTTTTCTTCCTCTAATGCAACACATTTCTCAGCCATGGTTAGCGACAAAATTGACAAATCTTTATCAGCACACTCTTTGCTTGCATCAAGTGCTTGGCCTCCCACTCTGCTCTCTCTATGGCTCCACCTCGGATTCGCCACTTGTTCACCGCTCGGCGGACCCAGCTGATGGCCCCCCCACAGAGCTTGGCCAAGCTGCTGAACCTTACACACAGCCTCTCTGGCATTGGGCAACACCAGGGTCTTGAGCGCCAGACTCGAAACCTCACCAGATTGCTTGGGCTGACTTCTTTCACGCCTCCCACTTTGACCGGACTGAACCCATGGCTTGAGAGAGAAGCCTCCAGCGGGGAGGATCTCTTCCACTCCTCTCGTGACCTTGTCCAGTTTCTGAGCCCTTTTTCTTTTGGTGTTTACCAGCTCGCAGGAGATCTCCTCCACCGTGATCGCTTTTGCTCTCATAGAGTGTGCAAAATGAGTCTTAGAGTTGTGGATTGACATCTCCATCTCCTCAAACAGATCAGGGTGCGTTCCCCCCACAGTCTTCCCTAGCGGGCCGTCCCACAGCACCAGATCTCCCACTCTCTTCATCCGCTGTGGAGCAAGCCGACCCTCCCGGTGGCTGATCAAGAGCTCGATCTTCTCTGGCCGGACCAGCTCCTCCGTTTTGACTTCTGGGAAGAATCTTTTAAGCTGCTTCGGGCTGACGACTCTGCCTGCTCGGGCGATTTCATCCAGGCCATAACAGACTATCTGGTGGGGACTCCATGTGTCCTCTGAAATACGCATCCTGACCTTGAGCAGGTACCTTTCTGTCTTGACTCTCACTTTCATCCCACCAACTCCATGCACAACCAACGTTATCTTCTCCCCTCTCAGTCTGAGTCTTTTGGCAGCTTGGTGGGTTATGTAGTTGGTGTCGGACGCAAGGTCTACTAGGGTCCCAATAGTTTGCCCTCCGTTTGTCATGACCTCCATGATCATCATAAGCACAGGATGCTCCCTCAGGCCATTTTTTCCACGGAGACTACCACCCTTACTGCTTGTGCTCATTGACACTGTTGTTTGGTTGGTGAATGCCCTTAAAATCTGGTCCGCTGCTTCGGGGGAGACGTTAGCAAGTGCCTTCTGTTGCTCTTCTGAGAGTGTTCCTGTGTTTACGCCGCTTGTTTCCACCCTTTGTCTTCCCATTCTCCTCTCCTCTCCTTTTTGCCCTCCTTCTGCAGAGCACATGAGGTAGTGGTGGTCGGAGGTCTCTCCCTTTTGGCAGCACTTCCTGCAAAGGAACCTGTCGCTGCATTCTCCATCCCTCTGATGGGATGTCAAACATCTCTGGCAGGCTTCATTCCTTTCGACGACGTCTCTCTTTTCAGCCAGACTGAGCGCTTTGAACCTTTTGCAGAAGAACATTTTGCCTCCGTGCTCCTCATCTCCACACACGCTGCATTCTTCTCCAGTCGCAACCATTCCTGTTGCTCGTGTGAACGTCTTCCACTCTGGCTTGCTTGGCTTCTCGAACACTTCTGAGGGTCTTAGCTGCACCAACGCCTCAAGGACTACTTCTACATTTTTTAAGAATTTTAGGAGAGCGTCAAAGTGGCCTTCAGGGGTGACATTGTTCACAGGTGCAGCTTTAAAGGTGAGCCAGCTCCTCAGCTCACATTCAGGCAGTTTGCTTTCAATAGCTTTGATAACAAGTGGATTCTTTATAGCTCCAATATTTCCTAAGTCTGTCAGGTCAGTAAGGGCCTTCTCAACAGCTTGGATGAGCTCTATTGTTTTTCTCGGCTGGTTACCTTTTGCCACCGGCAACTTCTCCAACTCTTCAATTATCTGAATGGCGATGGTGGTCTTATTCCCGAACCGGTTTTCAAGGACCCTAAACATATCATGAGCTGTGTCGTAGCTTGAGAGCCTAACGCCATTGATGATTCTCTCCTCCACACTGTCTAGGAGCTGGAATTTCTTTACTTCGGCTGACCCAGATGGATCTCCCTGTCGCTGGAGGTTTTCCCAGTCTCTTCGCCAACGGTGAAAGTCTCTCATGCAACCATTGAACTTTGGTAGCTGTATTGGGTGAAGGCGAACTCTCTGTATGGCTGCTGCTTGTGAGCCTCCCGCTTCCAGGCTTGCTATGCTAGCGCTGTGTGCTACCTCCCATGCTTTCCGCTGCGCCTTAGCCAGCTCGGCACGCTCTTCTGCGGCGGCCTCTGCCATTACCAACTGGATCTCAGCTGCCTTTTCTCTGGCATCTGCGGCCCTCTCCTCAGACCCAGCGCTAACTTCGGCTGCCTTTAGCCTGGTCTCGGCGGCTCTTCTTTCAGCCTCAGCGGCTCCTTTTTCAGCTTCTGCAATGTCGGAGGCGGCCTTTAGCCTGATTTCAATGGCTCTATCAGCCTGCTCTTTCTGGACCCTGCCGAATTCAACCACCCACCTTCGCCAGAGGTCAATTCTCTTGTCCTCCAGTACTTGCAGCTTTTTTCTAACCTCGCACGCAGCGCCTTCAAGGATCCACCCTTCCCAGACAGCTAGCAGACTTTCTGCCTTGGTGATGAGAGATTCCAAGAGTGTGACTTGTTCTTTACCATTTTCGTAGGTGATTGTTTCCAGGTTAACTTCTCCCGCACCTTCATAGCTTCTTTCTGCCCGTCCAATGGCTGCTTTTAGCTCGGTCTCTGCATATTTTGACCAAAGGTTGGAATGGATTGCCTGCTTCACCTCTTTTAATGTTGTATCACACTCTATGGTTACCCTCTCCAAGTCTGCTTTGGCTTTATCATCCACAGCCTCCATGTCGCCTGCTTCATCAATCAGACAGGCCTCACACACATAATTAGCTGCATGAAGCCTTTCTGCGTCCTCAGAAAGGGATTTCCACTCACTTTTCAATTCCTCTCGCAGCATAGTTGGCGCCATTCGCAAAATGCTGTTGGCCTTTCTTGTGAAAGCTGCCTTCACTTTGGCCCTCTCTTTCTTTAATTGATCCATTTTCATTTATTTTTATTTATTTATTATTTATTTGACCATAAAATAAATAATTGTAATAATAAATAACCTAATAAATAATAACCTAATTGAGCGTACCCGTAACTCCTTATCTACCTTGTGTCTTCCGCCCTCTCTAGCTGCCTAAACTAGCTCAGAAGCTACTTCCCTAACTATCCTAGCCTAACTAGTCTTCAGCGGCGTTACCAGGCTCACCAGAGGTCCCCCCAGGGATACCGCCCAAAAATGGAAAACAATACAAATAAACAAAGTGGAGTAGGTTTCACCTTCTCCCGCCGGCTTGCCACCCAGGTACACTCAAACTAAGCTAAAGGTCTTGAAATTAGAGGGCTACTAATCAGCATACATATAATATGATTGGCACCATCGCAGGGCTAGTAAACAAACTATAGCTTTTATCCTCAACTGGATGGGGGACCCTGATGTAAACAAGACGAAAGTCCTCTCTGGTCTACATCCCCCCAGCAACCGTGCGCACTGAGCTGCACTGTATTGCACCCACTCTCCAATCTGTTAATAAAATGCTCAAACAAACAATCAACTGCCTTCATTGTTTGTCCACGTTAGCTTTGGTATGCTATTTGATAGCCAGTTTCAGTAGCTTGGCATTACTCCTGATCGCATTTGAAGTTGGCACTGACATCTGTCAAACCAAGTTTTCATTCATTCACTCATTCAGCTGCGTCAGCTTCCTTAGCTGTGTTAGATGCTAGTTGTACCAGCATTTGAACCAGGTGAAAGTTCCTGCTCGCTGACCCGTATGGTCTGATGCGCGAGTTATTCCATTTACAACGACACAGGAGTACTTCATATCCCTCGGTTATTTTGTCCTTGTCTGACGGCGCGTTTCAGCCACTCTTCTGCCGCCGCCCGTGGTTTGTAACTGTGCAGCTTTACTCCCGCTGCTGGGGTGAAGGGATGGACAGGATGCCACTCAGTTGTAAAACGGTTTTAATTCTTTTCTCCAACAGGTTACAAACCTTGAAACAAAACACACATTCAATCAATAACTACCACAATAATACTATCATTCTTAAAACAAATCGCTTACACACATTCACTCACCAGTCCTCACTCGTTTCCCTTCGCTGCTGTCAAATTCCCCGCAACTTCTTGTTTACTGTTTCACTGACACCACGTGACGTATCTCGACCAATTACAGCCCACTCCTCGCTACGTCCCTGGATCACATGTGAATGAATACACCTCCATTCACAACTTTAACCAAGCATACAGTGCCTCCCTCCATACATCCGAAATGACAATATAATTATAACCATAGCTCAACTACCACTAATCAACATTCACATAAACGCACAGCATAAAAAACAACACAAAAAAAAAATTACTTATTTACAAACGCAGACTAAAGTGCACCTAACCTCCACCACCACAATAGAAAGCTGCACAATGACACTGTGTGCTATCGTAACAGGCTAGGCTAACCTAGGTTTGTTTAACCAAGCTAGCTGGACAATTGCTAAACGCTACATGTGCACATTCAATCAATTGCTGGAGTGCTGCACGTGTCCATGTGAGCAAACTGAAAACGGCCATGTGCGGGAATTACACTCTGTCACATCGAGCTAGCCTTGTGTGCACAGGACTCCATGTGCTCATTCAAGCGAGCCATTCTTTCGCCCTGACTGGGCATGCACGGGAATTGGCGTGAATTAACGCGGCCGATGTTAGTCGGCCTGATATACCGGCTGCGAAACTATTGACGGTGACTGTTGATGTTAAATGTTTGGATTTACTCTTTGTTTTATATCTTTTTGCTGCTTATTCAATATTTTCCACAATGTTTCAGCTAAGAGGCCTGTTCACGGGTGTTGTTGTTTTGGCAGTTGGCCTACGTTTAATGTGGGCCACAGTTATAATTATGTTGTGCTTATGCTGTTGTACCGAGGTTATATCAGTACTTTGTATTTTTTGTTTATGTTGCTGGTGTTACTTTAAATTTTTTTAGGGATTACGGTTATCTCCAACCAATGTGCCTAGATAAATGTACGGTGAGATGCTCGGTTTATCTTAGTCACTCTAACCAGAGAATGTACTGGAGAATGCACTGCATTACGGACTAATGGGGGGTTAATAGAGGGGGGAGCAAGGATGGGATACTGGGATAGCCTTAGGAACCTATGACTCCAGTGGGTGGTAAGTATGTGAAGCCAACCCTTATGGTTAGCGGGTCAATATATCGCTGGCCTCATGCGATAATTACCTAGGTCATATATATATATATTTTTTTTTGCCAAATTGAGATTTCTGCCTGTACTCTCCTCACACGGCTGCATCGCCCTGACTTAGTGCCTATGTTGGCCAGTCAGAACACTTGTTACGTTAAAAAATCCCAATCTGCCTAATTACAGTAACTCACTCATATGACTTGTGACTGACTTCCAAGGCTCTTTTCCAACAATCTTGGAGGGTGACTTGGGCGGTTGTCGTATGAGGCTAACGATATGGATTAGAAGGGGGGGGGGGGAGCATGGTTGATAGAGTTAAAGGGCGGGGGTTGTAGGTGATAGAATAGTAAGGAGGGGTCTGGGTATATTTTGTATTTGTTTTTTTGTCGGGTTTTGGGTCTGTGTTTGTTGTTTTTGTTGTCTTGTCATTGTTGTTGTTGTCAATGTTGTGTTTTTTGTAAAAAGAAAAAAATTATAATTGAACATTTAAATTTGATAAAAAAATTTAAAATAAAAACGTCAAAAGAAGTCTAACAACCAAAATGCTCTTTTAAAAAGAAAATAATAATATTAGGATCAAGCAGAAAACATGGGATGGAAATCAGAGCGTGTCAATTAGAAAAGTGGCATCTCTGCTCAAATGCAAGTTTTCAGAAAGTTCTGCTGATATGATGTTGTGGTGAGGAGGAGGCACTGGTGGAGGTGTTCGTTCGTAAATTCAGTTTCTTTGTTGACTTTTGATTAAGTTCATTGTGGAGAAGCCGGACTTGCAGGTGTATGTCGACCCAAACATGGCCAGGAAGAACATTGCCAGCCTTTTGATGTTCTTGAAGTTGGACTCGGACACGATGTTGGACCCGGATTCTCACAGTGTTGCGCTTTCAGCACCTCCGAAGTGGACAGCTTCACCATTTGTTACATGTGCGTTTAGTTGCGGGATAGCATTTGCTCCCCCTTTGTGTGTTAACTGATATTTATCTTTATTTTCCTGTTTCATAACAAAAGTTCTCTGCGCTACGAATTTCATAATAAAAGCGGCCGCTATTATCATATGGAGAAACGTACATACTACATAGTATTTATTTTATAAATTATTTCGCGTTTGATTAATAGAACTCTGCTGCTGGTCTAGGGTAACCCCGCCCCCATGCTTAATGGACCTGTCTCAAACCCTGCCCTCTTTTCTTGATCCACCAATCACAACTGTCGCTTACCTCGGACAAACCAAGTTTGTCCGAGGTAAGCGACAGCTGTGATTGGAGGATCAAGAAAAGGGGCAGGGTTTGAGACAGGTCCATTGTGTAATAGAGCTCTGCAGTCCCACCCAGTTTGGTGACACACCGCTGGTCCCACTTTTCAGAAGAAAAAGATATCGGTGGCTATGTGGTGAAAAAGTATTTTCTTTACTCCGAGTCAAAAGATCCAATGTGTGGTTTATCACATTTTAAAATAATTTATAAGGAGTGTTAAAAAAAACTCATCATCCTCACAAGGAACTGTGTTGACTGAAAAAAATAACTGCAGTGGAACTATTGGAAATATAATGTTTGTAATGTTCTGTGCTGGAACCACTTAATCCAGAACAGCAACTCCGGTCAGAGAGTGAACTGGACACAGACACAGAGAATAGTTTGTATTTTCATTTCATATATTTCATTAATTTGTATTTATAAGCAAATGAAGGCTGGCATCAGTACTATCACACTCTGTCACTGCCTCTCTCTTCTCTCTCTCTCTCTCTCTCTCTCTCTCTCTCTCTCTCTCTCTCTCTCTCTCTCTCTCTCTCTCTCTCTCTCTCTCTCTCTCTCTCTCTCTCTCTCATCTCTCTCTCTCTCTCTCTCTCTCTCTCTCTCTCTCTCTCTCTCTCTCTCTCAGGCATGGAGTTCACGTGTGCTGGAGCCATAGGAGCAGCTGATTGAGATCTGCCAGATCGTAACTTTTTAACTTAACGTTTTTTTACCAGTCAGTCATAGTATTTTGCGCTCGTTAGTGAATATTCCGTTGTTCGTGTACCCGCATCTAACCCTGTGTTGTCCTCCTTTCCCGCAGTCCGATACCTGGCCCTTCACCCTGATCTCGTGCTCTTGGATGACCTCCGCCTGCGTGACCATTCTCCTTGCCTTTTCCCCCGGACCGTATGGGTATCTGTTCCCGTGTATGACCCCTTGCTTGTTGGACTACCCTGCCCCTTGCTTACTCCCCGAACTGCCTGAATACCCGTTACGTTCTTTGACCCACGCCTGTTTGACTACCCTGCCCCACACACTCGCCCCGGACCTTATGAGAACCCCCTCTGTGTTTATGCGATACCTGCCCCGAAAACCAGATGCTTTTGGGTTTTACCGAGACCTGTCTGCTTTTCTGTGTTCTGCATATTGGGTTCAATACGCTCAGGTGTGAATAGTACAGGTGATTTTCCATACTTAAGCAGATGTAAATATACTTACTAATCACAACATGCTGGTATTTAGAATACACACACAACTGAAAATATGCTATATAGCATAACTAGCTGGCTAGCATTAGCTCAATTAGCAGCATGAATCAAATATAGCATAAGGTAGCAAAAAACAAGTTATAACATATATAAGTCACAACATCTTAACCAAAAATAATGCAGGCTACATATGACATGTATCTAACATAAAACCACAGGCACTACACGCCTATACTATCTAAGGAAGCTGAAGCAGGCTGGCCTGCCACGAAATCTCCTTGTCAACTTTTATCATTGTGCGGTTGAGAGTGTGCTGACCTACGGTGTGTCTGTGTGGTTCTCCAGCTGCACAAAGGCAGAGCAAGAGGCTCTACAGAGGGTGGTGAAGGCGGCAGGCAGGATCGTCGGGACTCCTCTACCAAACATCACCTCCGTCTTCACCTCCCGCTGCCTCCACCGCTCCAAGTGTATCATCAAGGACCAGTCTCACCCAGCACATCACCTCTTTCAGCTCCTTCCCTCAGGGAGGAGATACCGGTCCAAGAGCTCAAGATTTAAGAACAGCTTTTTCCCCCAAGCAGTCAGACTGTTAAACGCTCATTGACTGTCCCCTCACGTGCACCATGCACTTACCTGGACTTGATAATCACTGTTACCACTCATCATGCACTTTATTATTTAAAATATTCTGTTATGTACAGTGTTATATGTGTTATGTGTTTCATGTATGTATATATTGTACTACGGTCTGTGGGAGCTCCCCTGAAATTTCGTTGTATACTGTATAATTAAAAGTCTATTCTTCTTCTATAGGCTATTGATAACTTACATTCTTCACGGACACAGTATCTGATGTGACAGCATTGGAACATGTCCTGGCAAGACACCACATGCATCTTGTTCTATATATATCTATGCATCTAACGCCACACTAGGACCCCTGGGCTGTCCAAAAAGTGCCTGACTGGAAATAATAAAAACCCAGCATAACTAAATAATGGGGAATTTACGACAGGAACTTTGTCTCAAAGTCATCTTTAAAGATGGGTTTTTTCAAATGAAATGTTTATGTGACGTGAGTTGATGTCCTTTAGGGCATAGGAGTCAAGAAGAGAAAAACGTGGCATGAAATACGGTTCATGTGTAACTTCACAACTCTAACTTCACATGACTTGCCATACTTTCATCTATCATCTTTCAAACCTTTATTTAAACTCAAAAGGCAACTGAGGTTTCCTTCATTTACAGTCACGTCCAGTGTACATACAGAAATTAGACAAAAGATTAATATAAAATCACACAGCATATAAAATCACAACAATAAGACAACAAGGCAAAAGCAAGGATAACAAATCAATTAAAACACATACAACTTAATTGATAAAAGTTGGAGATCAAGGTTTTAAACTCTGCAACAGAGGGGAGAATCTCAAGCTTTAAGGACCGTTGGAGTTCATTCCATGAGCTAGGGGCATCATAGCAAAATGCTGATTTACCCTGTTCTGAGCAAACTCTGGGGACCCTAATAAGGAAGACCAACCAGTCACTAGAACGAGTTCCATAGGTTCCAAAATTCCATTCCAATAATGATGTAGTATAAAGAGGTAGCTTACCAATAAGGGCCTTACAAATGAACAAATACCAGTGTTTATTGCACCTCTCCATCAGAGAGGGCCAAACAACCTGTAATAGTGTGATAGTGTAATGGTGTAATAATGTGTAATGGTGTAATAGTGTATAATAATGTAATAGTGTGTAATAGTGTAATAGCACATCGACAACAAACTGAACGGGTCAAAACATGCAGAGGCACTGTACAAGAAGGGCCAGAGCCGACTCTACTTCCTCAGAAGGCTGAGATCCTTCAATGTCTGTACAAGGATGTTGAGGATGTTCTATGAGTCGGTGGTGGCGGGCGCCTTCTTGTACGCTGTGACCTGCTGGGGCAGCGGACTGAGAGCAGGGGACACAAACAGGCTGGATAAGCTGGTCAGGAAGGCCAGTAGCGTGGTTGGGGTGGAGCTGGACTCCCTAGCGAGGGTGGCGGAGAGGAGGAGCCTTGCTAAGCTCCAGGCCATCAGGGAAAACCCCTCCCACCCACTATACACAGACTTGGCTGACAGGAGGAGCATGTTCAGTGCTAGGCTCACACTACCCAAATGCAGCACTGAACGGCACAGGAAGTCCTTCATTCCAACAGCCATCAGACTATACAATGCATCCGTCTGTCCACCATGGGGTCAAGAGTCTTCAGCTGCTCTTCCCCCCGCCTCTGGAACTCCCTCCCCCCCAACATCAGGAACATTGACTCCATCATCCCATTTAAAACCCACCTCAAAACCCACCTGTTTAGGCAGGCGTATGTCTGATTTGATTTTTTAAATGGATTGTGATTGTAAATGAACTGTTTTTAAATTGTTATACGGCGACCTTGAGTGTCTTGAAAGGCGCCTTATAAATAAAATACATTATTATTATTATTATCACTGTGCCTCACTGCATCACTGAGCACAGAGTGACAGTTACCATCTTCCTATCTATCTATCTATCTATCTATCTATCTATCTATCTATCTATCTATCTATCTATCTATCTATCTATCTATCTATCTATCTATCTATCTATCTATCTATCTATCTATCTATCTATCTATCTATCTATCTATCTATCTATCTATCTATCTATCTATCTATCTATCTATCTATCTATCTATCTATCTATCTATCTATCTATCTATCTATCTATCTATCTATCTATCTATCTATCTATCTATCTATCTATCTATCTATCTATCTATCTATCTATCTATCTATCTATCTATCTATCTATCTATCTATCTATCTATCTATCTATCTATCTATCTATCTATCTATCTATCTATCTATCTATCTATCTATCTATCTATCTATCTATCTATCTATCTATCTATCTATCTATCTATCTATCTATCTATCTATCTATCTATCTATCTATCTATCTATCTATCTATCTATCTATCTATCTATCTATATATATATACTGTATATGTGTGTGCATATGCATGCATAGGTCAACTCTGTGTGTGTGTGGGGGTGTGCATGCATGGCCTCTCTTGTCTCTGCTCAGGTTTCCTCTCATTAGGCAGTCCTGACAGCTGCTGGAAGAGGCAGAGGATCTATGCTAATCAGCTGACAGTAATAGCACTCTTTACCACCTCACAACAAGAGGGAGGGAGAAAACGGAGCAAACAAACACCAATTACTGTCTGTCACAAGGTGGGAGGGGTCAATCATGTTTGAGAGCATGCAGTGGTCCTATAGGCTCCTTACAGCCCACAGACCAAATAAGAGGGTCACTTTGAGACATGTCCATGGGGGAAGATATAAGTATGTTAAGCGTCAAATATTATTGGGGCAAACACAATTTCGCCTTTTCTGACCTCTGAGAGTGGAGAGAGAGAGAGAGAGAGAGAGAGAGAGAGGATGCCTTTTCACTTGCTCTCTGTTTGGAGTATTGTCAGTGTATTTATTCCCTCACAGTTGAAATGATGCAGAACAGAGGGAAAACACCAGCCACTAATACCAGTTGTGCCATTTCATTTGACTGATTAGTAAAAAGGTGCTCATTCATTAGCCGATTTATTGATCAATTGGTAATCAATATTGGCCCATTTCCAGCACACAAGCTGAATCTCAATCCATTTCCGTAAGTGTCTTGAGTTTAGATGAAATTGACCCCAAACCTTTCACATCGTCCTCTACTTAATGCCGATACAGGAGAGTTGCCTTCTTCAACGTGGAGTTCAGACACATGTCTGTTATGGGCCACTTGCTTCTCAAGGCCCTGGAAACTCTCTGGCAGGGTTGAAACGACCCCGGTGACAACAATCACCCGTCCATCTCCGGCCCTTGAACCCGTGTCTTCTGCAGTTCCTGTCCTCTGCTCAACACGGTTCCTCGGGTCCGCCTGTCCGAGTCTAAGGTAACACTTTCCCATCGGTCTTCACGATCACATCCTTGATAACCAACGGCTCCTTAATTATGCAGTGCCGGCGAGAGATGAGCTGGTTGTGTGTGGACCCGGACAAAACAACATAGCCACGTTCAGTGTGTGTTTCACCGGTGCTCCGGGTCAAGGCCCCCGGCTTTGTAGCCAAGCTCTCCGCCAGCCAGTGTTGGCAGTAACGTAGCCGCGGCGCCTCACATGTGAATGTGTTTTCAGCCGGACAGTAGTGGTCCCTGTGTAGCTCAATGAGGTAGAGCATGGCACTAACACTGCCTGGGGTTAGGGGTGCGATTCCCTCCACTGGGGCACGCTCCCATAACGGAAAGAGAACGCAGTCGTTCCATTGTATAAAGTGCTTCAAGCCAAGTCGAGTCAAGTGTTCCTTTATTAATCCCTTTGGGGAAAAGCAGGTGTCACCGCAGCATTGGGGGAGGGGGGGGGGGGGTACAGGCAGGGAAAAAAGGTAATAATAGAAATAGTAATAACAATAAAGTAGAACATAATAATAATAATAATAATAATAATAATAATAATAATAATAATAATAATAATAATAATAATAATAATAATAATAATAATAATAATAATAATAATAATAATAATAATAATAATAATAATAATAATAATAATAGTGGAATGGTAGTATATTCTATCAGTAATAATATAGTAGTAGCACACTGCGCCAGAGTCTGTGCAGTGTTTAGTAATTAAGAGTCAGACAGTCCTAAGTAGTACTTGAGTAGTACATGTACTAGAAATTCAGCCATAATTATTAACTTTGTACAGGAAAGTTATCCAACTGCTTCACTTAACCTGCGCCCCCAAAAGTGGCCATTTTAGTTTTCGTTTTTGAGGACTGCATATATTTTTTTGCAAACCAAAACAACATACGTTATACTTATAGCACATGCATGAGCCTGGTCTTTTTTGAAAGATGACATTCTGACGTTTCTGATTTCAGAAAGAAAATCCACTTTTAGTGCTAATGAAATAGGTCTGAACTCAAGTTTTTCTGTAGTAGTTAGTAGTCCAGAGGTAGTATTTCCCCAGAATGGCTGGAGGCTTAAAAAAGATCCATTCAGAAATGAGTGATTAGGAGTGATTTTGGTAAACTGTGTACAAAAGAAAAACTCAGTTTTCTCATAGACTTCAATTCATTCGGCTGTTTTTCTCTTCCTGTTTTCGCTTGTTAGTTTTTCACCTAGATCCCTGATTCATACATCCCCAGGTGGGGTATCATTGGAAAGCCACACTCATTGGCTACTACAACCCTCCACAATCATTTTCGAGATCGCCAAATGATTGACGGAACTAGAGCCCCAAGAGTTGGGAATGGTATTTTGCGCAATACCGTGTACTTTGCACAAGTCTCAAATACCGGCATGTAACTCGAGAACCGCTGAATGGATTTTGTCACCTGAAAGGGCTATCGACAGGCAACAAATGGGCTTTCAATTCGATATATATATTGTATTACAAATGATGTAATATTTTGTATTACCCGAGCCACTAGTGGTCGCCAAATTGCCGGTTGGCAAATCATCCTAAAAAGGGCCCACATGTTAAGAGGAAGAACTGGCCAACATTTTGGGAAATTAGGGACACAAGACTGTGAAAGTTTCAGAACGCACAGAGAGGAAACTGGTATCTATCTTCTTGTCTCTAGAGAAGACGGTAAGCTAATTTCCCAAAATGTTGGCGTGTTCCTTTAATAAGGCCCCAATCCAAAATTTCTTTGACCATATAAATGCAGGGTATATTCACATACATGATTGGAAGAGTTTGACCTGTAGATGGAAAATATGCGTTTTTATGATGCATTAACCTGTGTTAAGCTCAGTGCCTTGGTTGTTTCCAGTCATGGTGGCTCTGATTGGTTCCTCTTTAATTAAGTTGGCATGCCCAAAGTTAAAAAGTGTAGGCTGTCATTTTTATTAATTCAAGTCACCTCGATCAAATGCACACAAATGCATCCTTTTTAAACACTGAAACGTTCACAGTCTTGTGTCTGAGAATATATTGCATTGAAGCAGCTCTCATACCTTATTGGTGCCTTCTGCATAGTTTTGTCTGCCATGTTTCTCTGCTCTTGCCTATGATTTGAGTGTCATTGACCACAGCAGTGGCCAATGAGATTCCATTCATGACAGCTTCCCTGATTGGCCAGAAGCCAGAGCCACACTTAAATGTCCAGAAGGCATTACTCAATATTGGGGCTTTAGCAGCTATAGAAACGGTTTCATATTACCCTTCTCATCAGCAACAACCTTTTTATGATGTTTTTTGTGTGTAAAAATTCTAACAAATTGTTAATTAGAAGAGGTTACCTACTGCAGGTGTAATTACATGTCTAAAGATGAATACAAATAACTAATAGCCTATACTTCCAGGTGTTATAGATGCATGGTGTGGACATGATTTTACATTTAATTGAGTAAATATACTTAAATAAATATATACAGTAGTAAATATATACAACAGTGCATTAAGAAACACCTTCCAAAACACATATTAGAGATATCCTCTAATAACATTAGATCATTAGATCCTTTACAATTCTAGAGGCTTAGTCAATCAACACACAGATGAACCACCGGCGTGACTAAAGAGATCTGAAACAAATGCGTTACTTTTTCTTCTCTCTCTCTCTCTTTTTTTTAAACGACATACTCGGTTGAATGGGTGACCCGGGTCACATTTAGATATTGTTAAGTGGCTTTGAATAGCTCCCTCGATTTCACAGTTCCAAATGACCCGCGATAATCAGGTCATTAAAATGAGACCATTCTCCACATCTGACACACTTCCCTTCCCGCCTCATCTGAATAACAAATCAACTCTGGAGTGCTTTCTCAAAAAGAAAAAAGAGGGGGGGGGGGGAAGGGGCGGGGGGGCGTAGGGGGAGGGGGGGGGGGGGGTATAGAGCGTTTGTATTTTTCAGGTTAAACTTATCTCTATATTTAGGATTAAAGATAAGAAGTCGACAGGGAGCAGAAGGGGGGGGGGTCTTGTCAAAAGTGCCAGTGCCTGTGTAAAAGTACCCGATTTTCTTAATTCATCCCTTAGGACCGGATAAGTCTATCAATCTGTTAAATTGGAAAGCCATTAGGTGCCCTGGTTTATGTGTTTCAAGCTGTTAACTGGAGGCTGATTGATTGTTGTTCCTTTGATAGGATATGCTGATCTAATCTCACTGTGCTCCAGTTTGCAATAAATTACACAATTCATTCCCCCCATTTAGAGAGGGAAAATCACACCTCCAGGCATGCCTGTGCTCTGCAGGCAAAAGAGCAGGGAACCTATTTTATGGTGCCATTTAGCCAGCAAGCTTTCAGCAATCTCAGCCCCCCCCCCCCCCTCCCTCCCTTTACCCTCCACCCCTCCAAAAAATCGAAGCATAATCAAGGTGTATGTTTAGAAAATTTATTGTTATAATTTCCCCCCATAATCTCTTCCATTTTCCAGTCGCCGCAGCAACATAGATCATCATCTAAAAAGAGAAAATGGATAGCAGTTTAAAATTTATCGGTCTTTGATTCTCAATTATACGTGTTTATGACTTCATCTGTCTTCAGTGACTTCAACCTTTTCCATTATGGTGGAATATTATTTGTACGGAATCCATTAAATTCACAAGGCAGGACTCTAATGGCAGGGCTGCAGCGATTTGCAGAGGGAAAAGTTTTTGAAAGGTTGGCTTTAGGAAAAGCGCAGCTGTTATGACACAAGAAATTGCTTTATTGATGGTCTGCTCTGCCGCCTGTGCATTTGGCCATTTGTTACCCGGCCCGTATCTATATCTCAGCGTGACACTGATGAGAACCTTTCCGCTGCCCTCTCCAGATTACCCGGTTGTAATGACACGTGCAGGTAGGACGGGCGCATGGCGGCGGGGTAAAAGCCTAGGCTTCGCTGGCGAGGGCATGGTTCAGGGGAGGCTTTTCTGGAGGTACGTACACGGGAGGTGGATGTGGGAGCCGGGGTGCCTGCGGGGCCCAGATGGAAGCGGGCCATAATGGAGAAACGGGGCTACATCATTCCTGTGACTGTTTCCGTCCAGAGCCCTGAGAGATCGTCATCTCGGGCCAAGAAACGATAAAGAGAAAAAGGGAGAAATGGAGTGATAAAGATAGAGAGGGATAGATAAAAGGAGAGAAGGGGATATAAAGGAGGAGAATGCCTCGGCTAAGTGCCCACATATACCCACGGGGTGGAAGGCAAAATGTACAGTTGGGTTTGTACCTTTTCAAGTGTCACATTTACAGATTCCTCTTTCTAAGACATGTGATGGGTAGTCATGCACGAAAGCCATAAGTCATGTCTTGTGTAAGATATTGTGGTTACACCCCATTCTCAGAGCCACTCTGGCTGTCCTCTTCACCATTAAAGGCGAGTGGAAACACTAGAAGTCAAAGGGATAATTCAAAATTAATTTATATTTGCAAGTCAAATAATCATGTCACATTTGATCAAACTTAAAACGTATATATATATATTATATATATTTTTTTGTGTCCAATGTTAAGCTATCTATCTTATTTATTGGGCTTCCGTGTTTTTGTTGTCATAGAAATGCAGTGTCACTACATGCTTATAACTATATGATTTCATTATTGTACAGTGGTTTTCTACCAGCTATGATAGTTACACACGTGACATTGCCCAAGCCCACGTGAAATAGCTTGACATAAGCATGTAAGCATGTAGTGAACTGCCACAAGTCATTCAACCCGTGACACTGTGTATCCATGACCACAACAACATGGGGGGCATGCAAAACAGATTACAATTAGGCTACTTCAAACCCAAAAATGTCCTCCATGTCCCCCCCCCCCCACCCCTTCCCCCTCATCCCTCTCTGCCGAAGACTTTGCGATCTTCTTCGAGGAAAAAGTGGAGAACATCCGCAGCTCCTTCTCCCAATCCCCACCCTTTCCAAATACTGAATCGATAACCTCATCCTTCACTATGTCATCTTTCTCTCCCATTACAGAAGCTGAGACCCTGACACTGGTAACGTCGAACCGTCCGGCGACTACATGCCAGCTGGATCAACTACCCTCCCCACTCCTCCAGACCATAGCACCGGACATCCTCCCATTCCTAACTGCAACCATCAACTCCTCCCTCAACTCGGGCGTGGTCCCCACCTCCCTAAAACAAGCCAGAGTCACGCCGCTCATAAAAAAAACAACCATGAACCCCACCGTCATAGGCAACTATTGTCCTGTCTCTCTTCTCTCCTTCCTTTCTAAAACACTTGAACGTGCTGTATCCAACCAACTTACTGCTTATCTCTTACAGAATGACCTCCTCGACCAGCGGTTCTCAAACTATACGCCGGTAGGTGACAGTGGTGTCGCGCATTGGCAAAAAAAGATCTGCCAGCCCAACTCAGATCGAGTTTTCCACCTGGCCGCTCTGTGTATTTGCCATGTCTCGCCCCTGCATCAACGGAGGCACAGTATTCCAATACACATCTCAAACATGAGTGCAGGTATAATCACTGAGGCCACGTCTGGTCTTTTGTGAGTCAGAGGAGCGCAAAGTGCTGCGACGTGCATGCGCGAGTGTGCGTGACAGCCGTGCGCAGGTATATCGTCTGGTCTTTTGTGAGTCAATGTGTACTCAGATATTTGTGATCGACACTGTCTCGTAACTAAAGCACTTCCAGGGGGGGGTGACTTTCCAGGCCAAGCATATAAAGCTGATTTGATTCATTTAACCTGGACACTCGCAATGGATAGGTTTGTTGTCAGAAGCGGCGCGTCACGTGAGTGTGTTCCAAATGCTGGCAAGAGAATGGCAGAATTTAGTAGTAGCGATACTACTACGAAACGGAGTAAAAGAAGTTATGATCCTAAATACTTATATGTATACATATGTAACGGATGGTATCGTGAAGCGCAGTCAAGAAGGGCTGGGGTGATTAGCGGTGCTATGGGTTAAACTCACTCTCACATCCTCAAAAAGACGCATAGACCCAGTACTTAGAAGTGGATTCACCTCTTGGTATAGCGGTCTGTGTTGCTGCCTGCGGTGTGGGAGACCGGGGTTCGACTCCCACTCGGGGCATTGAAGTTTGAGGTGACGTTGTCACAACCGTTACAATGGTGCCGTGACCCGGATGCCTTGGGTGGAGTGGAGTGAGTTTGAGAGGGTGAGTGTAATGGATGGTATCGTGAAGCGCAGTCAAGAAGGGCTGGGGTGAGTAGCGGTGCTATGGGTTATTTGTTTACACAGCTTGTGTTGTTTTTACTACCTGTACCCCCCCCTTCCCCCATGCTGCTATGATGCCTGAATTTCCCCAAGGGGATCAATAAAAGAATATCTTATCTTAACTCACTCTCACATCCTCAAAAAGACGCATAGACCCAGTGCTTAGAAGTGGATTTACCTCTTGGTATAGCGGTCTGTGTTGCTGCCTGCGGTGTGGGAGACCGGGGTTCGACTCCCACTCGGGGCATCGAAGTTTGAGGTAACGTTGTCACAACCGTTACACATATACATATGGATTTACTTGGACTGGCCAAGAAGATGACCCGAGACCACAGTGCGTTTTGTGTTACGAGATCCTTGCTAACGAGAGCTTTAAACAAAGTAAATTACAGCGGCACTTGGAAACTAAGCATCCTGAATTTAAAACGGAACCGTTAGCTTTCTTTCAGAAAAAGAAATACGATTTTAGAGCAGAGAAAACTGTGCTGAAAACAGCAACAACCGTCAACGAAAAAGGACTACATGCTTCGTTTATTGTTGCCAATTGGATCGCATATTTGCAGAGAGAGCTTTTGGTTGCCCTGTACCAAAGATGTGGTTTCTGTCCTTTGTGGACAATGTGTTGCAGAGCAGCTCCATACAATACCACTGTCAGATTACACTATTTCAAGAAGAATTGACTGCATGTCGGACGATGTTAAGAGCCAAGTTGTGTAAAAACTTAAGCAAAGCCCGTATTTTGCTATTCAACTTGATGAGACCACTGACATCTCTTCTGATGCTCAACTATTAACATATGAGATATGAGCATGATGGACAACTTCATGAGGATTTTCTGTTTTGTCAAGCTTTACCCAATCGTGCAACTGGGGAGGAACTATTAAAAAAACTGGATTTGTTTATGACTGACACTGGTCTGGACTGGCAGCGCTGCATGGGGATCTGCAGTGATGGTGCCCGTGCAATGACAGGAAAAAACAGTGGGCTGGTTCAATCAATCAATCAAATCCTTTATTTAACCAGATAAGCATCATTGAGATTAAAATCTCGTTTTCAAGAGCGATCTGGCCAAGCAAGGCAGCAGAAAGTTTCAACATAAAAAAGAACATCACAATAAAATACAGATAAAACATTTACAGCAAGCTCCAATTTCAGGCAAGTTATCAAACACAGTTGCACTGTCCGAGGGAACTGAGTTCGTAGGATTTTAAAATGGCTTTGAAGTCTCCGAGGGTGACCAGTCCTGGTAATTTTAGGTCCTCCTGTATCTTGTTCCAGGATGAAGGAGCAGCATATTTAAAAGCCCTTTTTCCCAATTCAGTTCTCATATGGGGAACTTCCAGTGTTAGAGCAGCTTGAGAACGAAGGGCATACTTATATTGCTTTGTGCACAGAAGCACACTTAGGTACGAGGGAACCAGTTTGAGCAGAGCTTTGTGCACAAGAGAGAGCCATCGAGAAAATCGCTTTATTTGTAGAGATGGGTAACTTGCAATGGTATATAGGGTGCACTCGATTTCCACATCCCGTGACAAAGCGTAAGGCAGAATGGTACACAGTATCAAGCTTTCTAAGGTACTGATCAGGTGCATACATGTAGAGTAAGTCACCATAATCGAGTAGTGGTAAGAAGGTGGTCGAGATCAGGTGACTTCTCACTTTAAGTGAAAAACAGGACCTGTTTCTGAGTTTAAGCTTCAGCTTTGACACAAGTTTGTCTGTGTGAGATTTAAACGTAAGGTTCTCGTCCACTGTAATGAGATTTAAACGTACAGTAAGGTTCTCGTCCACTGTAATGAGATTTAAACGTACAGTAAGGTTCTCGTCCACTGTAATGAGATTTAAACGTACAGTAAGGTTCTCATCCACTGTAATGCCTAAATATTTGTAGGAAGCAACCCTTTCGATGTCAGTCCCTCCAGCAGTAGGGAAGTGTGGGAAGATCAGCTGGGAGTCTCTTCCCATTTGAGAAGAGCATAAACTTTGATTGTTTGGTTGGTTTGGTTGTTAGGGTTCAGTCTGTTGCGCCACACACAGTTTGGACTTACTGCATCATTCACCGACAAGCCCTAATGGCAAAGAAAATGCCACCCAGTCTTAAACAGGTGCTTGACGATGCAGTCCGCATTGTTAATGCAGTGAAAACTATAGCGCAACTAGTTCTCGCATATTCAAAGTGTTGTGTGGTGAAATGGGCTCAGCGCATAACCAGCTGCTTTACCACACTGAAGTGAGGTGGCTATCTCGAGGCAGAGTATTAAAATCGCCTTTTTGAACTCAGAGAAGAAGCACAGATTTTCCTTGCAGACAGAAACAACCTATTGGCAGATACATTTGCCGATAGTGAATGGCTGGCACAACTGGCATATCTAGCCGACATCTTTGACCGGCTCAATACGTTGAATCTGGGACTACAAGGTCGGGACACAAACCTGTTTGGATTTACAGCTGGATGGAAAGCTGGATTAAAAAACTCCGTTTGTGGCACTCCAAGATCATCAGCGGAGATTTTGGGGTGTTTACTCTGCTTGATTGCTTTTTGGAGGAACATAATGTAGCACAAAATGATTTGAAGTCCATCATCTGTAGCCACATAGAAGGGCTCATTGATACATTTCGGAATTATTTCCCTGAAAGAAAGAGCACGGACAATTTGAACAACTGGATCCAAGATCCGATCATTGCGCATGACGCAACAGGCCTCTGTGGAATAATAATATAATGCCCTCATCATGTGTCACCTGGGGCGAGAGCCTCAGCCATTCTCTCTATGTACTATATATATTTCTATCTGTTTGGTTATTATCCAAACCTCGGTTGACTGAGAACATTCTTCTTCAGGATATCCACGAATATCCCACACCTCCCACTGTCTGAGCAGGAGGCGTTGATCGATCTTTCGTGTGACGAGCTACTGAAAGTCAAGTTCACTGGACAGGCCCTCGCAAAGTTCTGGATATCAGTCCGGAACGACTACACGATGCTGTGTAATTCTGCACTGAAAAAGCTTGTCCCGTTTGCGTCAACATACCTCTGTGAAGCGGGATTCTCGGCTCTGACATTAATAAAAAATAAATACAGATCTCGCCTCAGAGTAGAAGCGGATCTGCGCCTCTTTCTCAGCACAACGCATGGAACTATGTTCAAATGTACAAGCACACCCTTCCCATTAAGTCTTGTTTTTGTTTATTCTTGAAAACCGCATGTAAACGCATAAAAAAAAGGCTAAATATGCCTCGACCATTTTATAAATGTGTATACAGAAACAATTCCGTTTGATAATATTCATTCATTTCATTAATAACATTGTGATGTAATTTCATTTTCTAATAAATATGCATGATCAAGTTCCAACAACGTGTCCTTTTATTTTGATATTCATTATTTCCATGTTGAAATTACGCGATACATTAAGTGTGGGGTCACCAAAGAAATTCCTAAATAAAATGGGGTCGCGGTATGAAAAGGTTTGAGAACCCCTGTCCTAGACCCTAATCAGTCAGGCTTCCGGACTGGCCACTCCACAGAAATGGCCCTCATTGCGGTCACAGAGGCACTTCACTTAGCAAAAACGAAAGGCCTCTCCGCTGTCCTGATTCTCCTAGATCTATCTGCAGCCTTCGACACAGTCAACCACCAGATCCTCCTCACGTCCCTCGCAGGAATGGGAGTGGCTGGCTCTGCACTGACATGGCTGACATCATACCTCAATGACCGCTCCTACCAAGTGTCATGGAGAGGGACCCTGTCGGCCACCCGCCCCCTGTGGACGGGTGTCCCCCAGGGCTCGGTCCTAGGTCCCCTTCTCTTCTCCCTCTACACTAAATCTCTGGGTAACATTATCATCACGTATCATGCCTTCTCGTACCATTGCTATGCCGATGATACTCAAGTCTTCCTCTCCTTCCCTCCCTCGGATATCCACGTCTCTGAGCGAATCTCGGCCTGTCTGTCCGACATCTCCACCTGGATGACGACCAACCACCTCAAACTGAACCTAAGCAAAACAGAATTGCTCCACCTGCCGGCCAAATCCTCCCCCCTGACCGACCTTTCCATCACAGTCGAGAATGCAGCTGTGACCGCGTCCCCGACCGCCAAGAACCTTGGTGTTGTCCTCGGCGACCAGTTGAACTTCTCCGCTCACATCGCAGCGACAACCAGAACCTGCAGATTCCTCCTGATCAACGTCAGATGGATCCGCACCTTCCTGACAAAAGAAGCCACCCAACTCCTCGTCCAATCAACAGTCATCTCCCGCCTCGACTACTGCAACACACTGCTTGCTGGCCTCCCGGCCACTGCCACCAAGCCTCTTCAACTCATCCAGAACGCAGCGGCCCGCCTGATCTCAAACCTACCGAAGTCAGCCCATGTCACCCCACTTCTTAGGGAGCTGCACTGGCTCCCCATTGCTACACGAATCTGCTTCAAGGCCCTCGACCTGGCATACTGTGCGGCAAAGGGAACCGCTCCCGCCTACCTCCGGTCAATGGTCTCTAGCTACACACCCTCAAGACCCCTACACTCTGCATCTTCTGGCCGTCTCAGACCTACTCCTATCCACGCTCCGGGAGGGTCATCAAGGAGAAGCCGCCTTTTCTCAGTCCTTGCCCCACAATGGTGGAATGAACTGCCCACTCCAGTTAGGACAGCTGAAACCCGTCCAATCTTTCGGCGTTGACTAAAGACGCACTTCTTCAACCATTATCTGAAATTAAAGAAAAAATAAATCTAACCCTAACTAATAGGAATGTTCGATATTGGCTTTTTTACCGATATCCGATATACCGATATTGTCCAACTCTTAATTTCCGATACCGATATATGCTGGGTTTCCCTCCCCAAAAAACGGAATAATTTCAGGTAATTAACATTACATATCTCTTGTCGAAATTAACACAACATTTTGCATACTTTTGACAATACATAAAATAAGAATTCGTTCTTACTTGCTTGCCTGTGTAAATAAAGGTTAAATAAATGTAAAAAAAATAAAGAAAAAATAAAGACTTTATTTTTAACCGACACCGATCATTTCCGATATTACATTTTAATGCCAATATCGGACGATAATATCGGTAGGCCGATAATATCGGACATCCCTACTAACTAACCTTACTGTCATGCACTTGTCTTAACACATTCGGGGCCATTGGGGGCCGTCTAATATCACTCTAGACGGCCAGCATTTCCAAACAGACTTGCATAGTTCGTGAGGCTGTTTGTAGAGCTAAATCTATACTTTATAGTATTGCTATCTGTCCATTCTCATTGTCAATTGAGACCATAAACCGTCCCTTCAAAATGGCGTATAGAAAAAAAAATTCATCAATACGTTCTCATTTTATAGCCTCGTGAATATAAGCGTTATATGGGATTTGGACTAGTATATTTCCTGGAAGGCGAGATACAGGGCGCTAAGCTAATAACATTAAATCGAACAGCGTTTTCGGCTATGGAGAAGCTAAAGCTAAAACGCAAAATGCACATTGTCTGTATTCATGGTCCACCATAAATGCATGAAGGGGGGGGGGGGGGGCGGGGGACGTCGTTTCTGATTATTGATTACCAATAACCGCGTTAGCCTCAGTAGCCACATTCGCTGATCGGGTGGATGGCTATCATAACAAGGCCTGATAAGCATGTAATTTACGTGAAAAAGATCTTACCGTGGGCCGGTTGGATCCCCAAAAGGATTTCCCAGTTATCGATCGCCATCTGGTAGATCGATATGTCCATTGGCTGATGATATATTCCTTTACTGCATAATGAATTCGGCGTCGCAAAAGGTATTCCAAACTACAGGCTACACATATAGGATCCAGCTAACTGGAAACTCCATTGAAAGTAAAAAAGTGCACCGTTCGCGTCTATACTTTAAGCAAGTGGCTTGTCCTTCCGCGTTCCTGTTTCTCTGATTGGCCACGCACGTTTCTGGTCATGTGACATGTGCGCCAATCGTGGGACGGCAAGTTCTGCGCCTATTTCCGGGTCTAACAGCCTGCAAACTATAGCCTAACGCCTAGTTTATCACTGGTTAAGCTTAGGCGACTCTTTCGCAGTTGGTTAAGGTTAGAGTTTGGAATCAGGGCAGGCTTTCTATCGCCATGCTCTAAGACAAGCTCTAACCTTAACCAACTTCGAAAGAGCGCCTAAGCTTAACCGTCCAAAAACTTGCCGTCCCACGATTGACGCACATGTCACATGACCAGAAACGTGCATGGCCAATCAGAGCGCAAAACGGGAACGCGGAAGGACAAGCCACTTGCTTAAAGTATAGAAGCACACCGTTCTGCCACAGGGCACACTGCATTATCGAGACAGCGCCCCTAAGAGGATCTGGCCGGTAATGCACTTTTCAGAATTCAAAGAGTAAGGTACTTCTGCAGTGCCGCTCTGTGACCTTGAGTAGGTTATTAAAATGGAATAAAAGCCAAAACAACCTTGCCACGGACATATCCGTGGATGGCCCTCTAGCGTTGGATTCGAAACACAGACATCTCCGTGGCTGGGCGCCAATGTGTTAATAAACGAACCTACACTGTAGCACTCAACACTTTGATGAACATTGTTACTCAGCTGATAGAGTTGTGCCCTTCCTGATGACTTGTCGTACGGAACTTGTAAGTCGCTTTGGATAAAAGTGTCAGCTAAATGACTAAATGCAAATGTAAAATGTTGTATGTAAAAATGTTTATCAAATGTGACATTACTGCAAATATTAAATTTGAAGTAACCCTTTCGGTGTTTCCATTTCCCTTTAACGTAGGTGGTTTCCTGTTTACACAGGAAGTATTCCCTTGCAGCCAAGGGGCCATTCAAGTGTTCCAACTTGAATGACATTGAGCTGCTTCTATTGGCTGGTGAAAATGGGGTGAGTAAAAGTCGCGGACACCTTTCTCCTAATCAGGCTGTAATTCAAGCCTCGCCCGACTACTCACCAATCAATACCTGCACAATCCCAATTAAGGCTTCCTGGGTCAGTGAAGGGCCACCAATTCCTTTACAAGTTAAATGCAATGCTTAGATACAGCCAATCTCTGTGACCTTCACTGGTTTAATGGTTCGTCCCAACAGGAGCGTGCAGTTAAACCCCAAGAAGGACATTAGGTGGTCAACCACCAGTGAGGAATAGTACCTTTATATAGTTTTCCTCCAGGATTATGTTCAAATGCTGTGCAATACATGTTCTGAATACTGTAGCAAAGTGCAGAACTTCTGCTTTGAAATCAAGGTAATTGTGTTTGAGAGCAAGAAATTGTTTCTTAAATCAGAAGTCATCTTGTAAGTTAGGACGTTAGGCATTGTGCTGTCTATTTCTGCCATAGATATAATACTACTACTACTACTACTACTACTACTACTACTACTACTACTACTACTACTACTACTACTACTACTACTACTACTACTACTACTACTACTACTAATAATAATAATAATAATAATAATAATAATAATAATAATAATAATAATAATAATAATAATAATAATAATAATAATAATAATAATAATAATAATAATAATAATAATAATAATAATAATTGGGGTCATGAATGTGCACCACAAATTGGAAAAGATTCGGATGAAAGCTGTTAGAGATATGTGAACATTTAACAATTGGCCTGATGGTGGCGCTAGAGTAAAGGTGATGGAGTCACCAAAATCAATATGCTTCTTCTTCTAATGAATGTGCACTGCACATTTGAAAAGATTAGAATGAAAGCTATTCGACCTGCATTCGCAAGTAGGATATGCATATTTGGCCTGATGATGTGCTAGAGGAAAGGTCATGGGGTCATCTAAATCAATAGGCTTCTTCCTGTAGCAGTCATGGATGTGCACAATAAATATTAGGCCCTGCAGTTTGTGAGATTTGCAGTCTGACGGATAGACGCACAGACAGGCAGACACACACGTGACCGATTACATGATCTCCCTGCAGGCGGAAGTCTGGTGGAGATAATAATAATAATAATAATAATAATAATAATAATAATAATAATAATAATAATAATAATAATAATAATAATAATAATAATAATAATAATAATAATAATAATAATAATAATAATAATAATAATAATAATAATAATAATAAATAATAATAATAATAATAATAATAATGATAATAATAATAATAATAATAATAATAATAATAATAATAATAATAATAATAATAATAATAATAATAATAATAATAATAATAATAATAATAATAATAATAATAATAATAATAATAATAATAATAATAATAATAATAATTAAAGTGGCACTTCACCAAAAACTGTACAAAACTGTTTAGAGTTTTGTGTGAGATTATGTGCAAAATAAATCAGCATGATTTTTTGGGGGCATTCAAGGTGTCCTTTTAATAATAATAAGAGTATTCTATTTCTATGCTTGGTACACAGTTAGTGTCATATATAGATGACATGATATACAATTAGTGTCATAACAACACTATACTGAAGGCCATCCATCTCACCAGCATCAAAATAAAGGAGCACAGAGATCTGAATCTAAGCTTTCGGCGATCCCTAAACTGCTACAGAATCATACAACAGTCCAAAACATATTTTGGAGAAAAACCACTGCCATCTTTTACCAGCCCATTCTCCCCCCTCATAGTTTTTCTCCCTCTGCGCTATCGCCATTAAATCTATGTCTTTTATCACAATCTTGACCCGCAGAGAGGAATTCTCACAAGATATCAAAACAAAAATCTATATTTAATATGGGAGCAATTACAAAGTGAAGTTGGCTGCACAGCGCCATTGTCACCAGAGCGCGTGTTTTTCATCATACTGGTCATTAGACGATGATGGATGTAAACCTATAAAGTATCTAAACTGGACCTTTTAACAAACCGCGAGCAATACTATCATTTCTCTAATAGAACCTGCTGACCGTGTCATTCCCCGCTGCCATTTGTCATTTTTCCTTGTGAAATAATCAATATCTGGGTGCTTTGAAATAAATAATATAAAAGTCAGAGTAACCTACCCGAGGAGCAACAAAAATAGACTTATGGGGCATTCAGAAAGCCTATATTGCCTTAGGGCAGTACTGCATATTTTTAATCAATGCATATCGTGAACTCTATTTTACAGTTTACAGAAATGTGTTTGTGATCATATAGGTTTTTACAAAGTAGGCTTTCGTCTTTAATAAACGTCTTGTTTGAGCTGTTGTTTTCTTTCTGTGCCCAAATAAGCCTATATCTTGTTTGACTATATGTAAGAAAAACAGCTTATTGTATAGCCTAATTCAAATACTTTCCACTTGTGTTATGTGAATAGTTTCTACTTTGTGTCCACATCATGGCACCCGTCAACAGCAATGTATATTGTAGGCCTACAACAACAACAACAACAACAACAACAACACAATTTGGTCATCTGCAAAATACAGTGATATACAGTACAAGATTGTTGTGGACTTTCAGCTGAGGGTCACGCATCAGGGTTGTAGAGAGTTGTTATGAAGAAAGAAAATCTAAAACATTCACATGTTTCTGCTGTTTATGCTGAACAGCTGGATTGATGAATATGTCTCTCTTAGAGACAGGCAGCCCAGATCCTCTTGATCATGAGTGCTCGGTTTGACATCACAAGCTGGAGCTTCTTCTCTGACAATGAATGAAATACTGACTTCAGTATTGGCACAGAAGTACTATATCTATAGGGAATAGTCATTTGTAATAACCGCTGTGGTCATCAGTAATTTTAAAGCCCTGCCCTGTCAGACCACTATTATTATTTATATATATATATATATATATATATATATATATATATATATATATATATATATATATATATATATATATATATATATATATATATATATATATATATATATATATATATATATATATATATATATATATATATATATATATATTTTTTTTTTTACAATGCTGGATTGTATAGCAAATTGATTTGTTACTGAAGGATGACACCAAATCTTTGGGCATGCCACATTCCATGAGTGCACCTATATTGGAAAACACAGTGTTCGATTCCATGAGGTCCTCATGTCCCAAGTTATAGGTTATAGTGACCAAGAGCGATTTTTCAGAAATGTGACCATTTGGATGTCAAAGCTAAAGCTTGAAAGTGAAATTTACAAATGAGTGAATGGTGGTTTATCTAAAGTATCATATACATTTTGTTTCAGGATGATTTTTCTCTTTGATACTGAGAGAAGACCCTGCTAAGCACACTGGGCAGAATTACATACTGGCTATAGACATGTTATAGTCTTAGTGGTCATCAAAATACCTGCCATGATAAACAAGAAATCAAAGATGGTAATTACATCACAGTAGGGATATATTCACTTTAACATGTTGTTCAGTTAAATGAACAGCACGCTCTATGTTGTTTAGTTAAATGAACAGCACGCTCTATGTTGTTTAGGTAAATGAACAGCACGCTCTATGTTGTTTAGTTAAATGAACAGCACGCTCTATGTTGTTTAGTTAAATGAACAGCACGCTCTATGTTGTTTAGTTAAATGAACAGCACGCTCTATGTTTTTTTTTTTTTTTTGAACAAATGTTTTTTTATTATTATTTCTTTTTGACATGACATACAAACCTTTACAGTAGAAATCCACTATAAAACACATACATGCTCTTACTCGTTCTCCCCCCCCCCACCGGACCCCACTTGAATACATCCATTATTCCGTTTGATACCAAGGATTAATAGTTCATATAATGTTTTATCCTCTCCACCACCCCTAACCAGATTTCTATGCTGGCTTCATTAATACCTAGAATTCGTGCGGTAGATATCTCCAGGTAAATCACATCAAGATATGTAAGAATCCATACCCTCCGGCACATTTTATCAGGTTGAATCCAGCGTGATGCTATTAGCTTTTTGGCAGCCGTAGTACCGGACAAGATTAGCCTCTTTATGTGTACAGAGTGTGATACCTGAGAGACATCATTCAGCAGCAATACAGAAGGCATTACAGGTATTGTCAAATACAAAAATCCTGATAATAGTGTGGTTATTTCTTCCCAAAATATCTTAACAGGCGGACATTCCCAATACATATGCATAAATGTACCATCATCACCGTTTGTACATAAGGAACATCGAGAGTCTTGTTTAAGCCCCATACGGTTCAATCGAATAGGAGTTAGGTAAATCCTATGAATAAAATTAAGATTAATCTGTTGATGATCCGGGTTACGTGACGATAGCCGAACGTTTGCCCAGACCTCAGCCCAATCAAAATCTACTTCCAGGTCTGGTATATCCATCCTCCAAACTGAGTCTAGGGGAAGGGCTTCATACGAAGATGTAAGTAAGTGACTGTAAAAGTCTGTGACAAATCCTCTCGATGTCTCCCTTTCATAAAAGAACTTGTGATATCTGTGGTACTCAAGTGGTGTCTTTAATGGGACTCCATGAGCCTTCAAGCATGCTAATAATTGTCTGTAGAAATAATATGTGGAACTGGTGAGGTTAAATTTGTTAAATATATCTTGATAGCTACAGAAACCCCATTCGTTGAAGATATCTCCCAATGTATGTATGCCATTCTTTTCCCATTTGGGAAATCTGATAGGTTGTTGTGCAATAAGGAGTGTATTGTTATTAAATATGGGAGAGTGTTTATGCCATTTATGTTGGTTAGTAAAAAAAAATTGTGTTTCACGCCATATCCGGATCACATGTGTAATAAGAGGGCCAAATTTCAAGTTGCATTGCTTAATTGATAGGTTGGTGTATACTACATCCTGCAGTCTATGTGGTGCCACAATGTTTTCTTCTAATGATCTCCAGGATACAGATGCTTGAGAATCAAACCAGGTGATCAGTGGTCTTAAAGAGTACGCTTTAAAAAAGTCTGGAAATGCTAAACCTCCGTCGGCTTTTTTTCTCTGTGCGTGGATCTTTTAATTCGTGGAGGTTTGTTGTTCCAAATATATTTATATGCGGCGGAGTGTAATTTTTTCCAGTAGCCAGCAGGGGGGGGGGGGGGGGGGGGGTAACGGTAGCATTGAGCTGAAGAAGTTGATTCTGGGTAAAACATCCATTTTAACTATTGATACTCGGGCCTGTACTGAGTTTTTATGTTTTGACCACCTGTCAAAGTCATTTGTGATCATTTCTTGGATTCCTGTATAATTATACTTCACTGTTTGGCATATAGTGGGGAATATTTCAACTCCAAGACATCTAAAGTGTTCTACCATTTGTATATTTCCTGGAAGGATGGTAGCCTTCGCAGTGACATTCAGTGGAAGGAAGGCAGATTTTGACCAGCTTATCCTAAATCCTGATAGATTGCCAAAATTGTTTATTAGCTTGAGAAGATGAGGTAGTGAGGTGGTAGGGTTTTGCATGAACAATATTACGTCGTCCGCATATAAACCAATATGATGCTGTGTGCCCCGAATTGAGATCGGCTCTATGGATTGGGATTGTCTTATATACTGTGCTAAAGGTTCTAAGGATAGAGCAAATAGTCCGGGACTAAGAGGACAACCCTGTCTAGACGAATGCGAAACAGGAAAAAGAGGGGAGGTGAATTTACCTGTTATAACCATGGCCGATGGCTCTGTGTATAGTACTTTTATCATATTAATGAATCCTACACCTAACCCCATCCTTCCGAGTACTGCCCATAAATAAGACCATTCCAACCTATCAAAGGCCTTCATCGCATCCAGGGATAATATAGCTGTAGGAGGCACGATATCCTTGCTGTTGTCTATCACATGTAGTAATCATCTAATATTATCCGTGATCAGGCGGCCTCTTATGAAGCCTGTCTGATCAGGATGAACTAGAGCTGTCATATGCTTTTGAAGTCTGATGGCTAGTACCTTAGCATACAGCTTAAGATCGGTTCTGAGGAGGCTTAAGGGTCTATAACTACCACATTCGGTGGGGTCTTTGTCTTTTTTAAGGAGGACAGATATGAGTGCCATATTGACTTCCCTGGGGAAGTTCCCCTCTTTGATTGAGTATAAAATCATATCCAGTAATAGGGGTCCAATTACTTCCCAACATGAGAGGTAAAGTTCTGGTGGGATACCATCCCACACGCTCTATGTTGTTTAGTTAAATGAACAACACACTCTATGTTGTTCAGTTAAATGAACAGTATATATGCTCTATGTTGTTCAGTTAAATGAACAACACACTCTATGTTGTTCAGTTAAATGAACAGTATATATGCTCTATGTTGTTTAGTTAAATGAACAGCACATGCTAATTAGACTACTTTGACCACAGCACATGGAAAAACCACCAAGCCACCCAATATGCCAATTAGTTCATAATTGACACGCCTCACTAACATGTCATGTAAGTATACATGTCTACATATCACATGGTTCAAATCGTCGTGCATGTTTTTCCGGAAGCTGCTGATCATAATCATCATCATCATCATCCTCCTCATCGTCTTCATGTGTGAAAAGGACAGCACATTGGTATAAATGCGAGTGGCTTAGTAGTCTGCAAATACTATAATATGGTGGAAATGTCTCTCATTCTGTCTCTCTATCTCTCTCACACACACACACACACACATGCACGCGCACACACACACGCTCACACACACGCACACACACGCGCGCACACACATGCGCGCGCGCACACACACACGCTCACACACGCGCACACACACACACACGTGCACACACACGCGCACACACGCGCACGCAGACACACGGACACACGCGCACACGGACGACACACACGCACACACACACGGACGGCACACACACACACACACACACACACACACACACACTTGCATTTCATCTCCATGGCCCATAGAGGGCGCTGTCCTCTCATTGTTATGTTCATCAAGGGTCGCTACAGCTAGCCGTGGACGGGCTCGAACAAGTCAATTAATATCAATGAGTGAATATACATACCGCATTTACAAAGAGTGCAATCTGAAGGATGAATTAAGAAAATCGATTTAGGAAAAAATTAATGACTGTGCGACCTAGAGACATTTTGAAAGTGGCACACTCTGGAAATCAATGAAATAGAAATATGAATCTAGTCGCCCATTGGTGACATGTATAGGACAGGACTATATCTCAGGCCGAGCAAAATCACATTTACACGATGATCACGCACGATAAGACGTGTTATTGTTATGTTGTCTTCATGGGGTAAATAAATTAAAACCTTAACGTTTTGTGAATGGTCGATTCTATATTTTATTTAGCCTATTTGAAACTTGCAAGCATGCACATCAATATCAAGAGCAATTCTCTGTGATGGGCCTAATTACCTGTTTTATACTATATTTGAAAATATATGCAATGTGTCTGTTACTGGGAATGTCCCTCCAAAGCTTATATGGAAATAGCCTATAGGCCCATTTAACCTATAGTATATTTATTTGATCTAGATTTCATACTATGTTCTATAAAACGAGAACGACAGGTTGAACCTAATCGTCTATCACACAAACGACTATAATTTTGCTCTTACAAAAATGTTCTTTCTGTTTCACAAAATGAATACATTACGGATAGACTATAGCCCTCCAAACACACACCTTTTATACAATGGCCCAATAGAAATAGGCTAGCAGCTATAATAATTTATATCAAACTTGGCATTTTTTTTTTAAAGATAGTTTTGTATTATCTGTTCTCATTTGCTTAATAATAACACATCTTATTCGTAATCATTTCATAAATAAAATATAACATGTACAAAATATATAACTTAAGTAGGCTACTTGTGCTAAAACATTCCCAGGAATATGGCGTTATGGAAATGGTATACTATCAATAAGAATAGCCAGAAGTACAGCAACTGAAATGTCCACAGTATACAGTTCAATTGAAATCTCCAATGTTTGGCCCATGCAGATGAAAGTGTGTCCAAAATCAGTCTCGGCTATAATGTGGAAATAGCCAACGCATTAGGAGGAGTACATCCACATGCAAATTATGTTGGTGATGTATTAAGACTAATTTGCCCATTGCACTTATTACAGCGCTTATCCCAAACCTTCCCTTTTGTGCTAACAACGTTGTCCTCATTTGCTGCCTAATTGGACTCTATAAGACCAATAACATGACGCTCGCTTATTGCCTACAGCCAAAGCTCAAAGCTCAAAGAGAGGGTGGACTTCTTTGCTATCGTGTAGTTTCTGTCTGTCTCTCTCTCTCTCTCTCTCTCTCTCTCTCTCTCTCTCTCTCTCTCTCTCTCTCTCTCTCTCTCTCTCTCTCTCTCTCTCTCTCTCTCCCCCCCCTCTCTCTGCCCGTCTCTTCCCCCTCTCTTCTGTACTTCCCATCTCTTCCTTAATCCCATTTGCCATTGTACGTGCCCAATCGCCTATACTTTCCGCATTTAACTTTGGATGACATTTTTATTTCATCATTAGCATTGAGCACCAGACTGACACGGCCGGCGGACACGGTCGCCGTTTTGACCACGGAACCCCGCGAGAACCGGGATAATAAGATATATATCTATATTTTTACCGACTTTTTATTTTTCACAAGTGTCCCTGTTTTTGACGCACTTGCTTGACGCACCAAATCCGAAGACAAGGAAACAAACATATCGAGAGGTTTTGCACCCGCAGGCAAACGACAGTTCTTATATAAGTCAGCTTTTACTGATAATAATAACATACTTTTTAATTCTCACGTCTGTGTGTCTGGTCGTCAACATTTGGACCACGACGACTGTCGCCAAAACAATGCCAGAGACAACGCAAGAGACGTGCGCTCCTCCGGCGAAGGACTCTCCTTTCTTCATCAAGAACTTGCTGAACTGCGACAGCAGCAAACCGCCCAAACCGAAGCCCATGTTCGCGGCGGCCAAGGCGGCGCTGGAGGGAGGCTTCTCTCTCTCCCATGTGGGACTCGGAGACTTCAACTTTCCGCGCTTCGACCTGCATCACGTCCCCGCACAGAGGTTCGCGCTCCCGGCGCACTACCTGGAGCGCGCCTCGGCCTGGTGGTACCCCTACACGCTCAGCGCCAGCAGCCACCTGCACAGAGCCGAAGGTAAGGTATTTTTTGGTTAAAAAAACTACTTTTAGGAATAATAAAATACATTCATGTTGTATAATAATTGTTTTGTTCAATGATGCGTATATATAAAGTAGGCCCCGGCTATAGCCTTAATCACATTATCAAATGAAGTTAATTTAACAATGCGCCTCCTCAGCGCCTTTTGATTTGTTTATTATTTGTCATAACGATAAACATTATAGGGTCATGGTAGTGTGTCCGTATAGTATATTGATCCGTATTCGTTCAAAATTAGCGACATGGATAGCCCACTCTTGTACTATAGTTAAATAGCCCCTATAGACTATATCCAGTATCAATAAAAGCGCCGAGACATCCGCCCATGTTGTGTAATAAATGTATAGATGTGCCAGTACTGTCTATCTGTATGTCGTGTATGTCATATGTGTTATGATGAATTGAAAATGGGGGACCCTGATGTAAACAAGACGAAAGTCTTTCTCTGGTCTGCATCCCCTTAACTAACAATTGTGTGTATTGAGCCGTACTGTACATACTGTACCCATTCTGCAATCTGTTAATAAAGTTTTCAATCAATCAATCAAATCCTTTCCTGTCCCCATTTTATAGTTACCGCGAAGGCATGCGGTGCGCGAGACTCCTCTCCCACGTCAGGCACGGACCGAGACTCGCCCGACCTGGTGCTCAAATCCGACCCGGACGCCGGCAAAGACGGCGACGACGACAACAAAAGTGGCGACGAGATAATTCTGGAGGAGAGTGACTCTGAGGAAAACAACAAGAAAGACGACGACAGGGTGGCGGGGGACGAGTGGAAGAAACGGGACGAGGACGGCGGCGCGGACAACAACAACAACAAGCCTTGTCGGAAGAAGAAAACGCGCACGGTGTTCTCCCGGAGTCAGGTGTTCCAGCTGGAGTCCACCTTTGACATGAAGCGCTACCTGAGCAGCTCGGAGCGGGCCGGCCTGGCCGCGTCGCTGCACCTGACGGAGACCCAGGTGAAGATATGGTTCCAGAACAGGCGGAATAAGTGGAAGAGGCAGTTGGCCGCCGAGCTGGAGGCCGCCAACCTCAGTCACGCCGCGGCGCAGAGGATAGTGCGAGTGCCCATCCTTTACCACGAGAGCTCCCTCTCGGACAGCGGGACGACGGTGGGCAGCGTGCCCGTGAGCCAGCCGCTGCTCACCTTCCCTCACCCCGTTTACTACTCCCATCCCCTCGTCACGTCCATGCCGCTCCTCAGACCTGTCTGAAAAGTACAGACGAGACGTTGTTGTCTATTATTTCCAAATCAACTATAGACCGACGCGTTTAAAAATACATATTTTTGTACAAAAGACTATGTGGAGAAAAAAGTAAGAGAGCGAGAGAGAGAGAGAGAGAGAGAGAGAGAGAGAGAGAGAGAGAGAGAGAGAGAGAGAGAGAGAGAGAGAGAGAGAGAGAGAAAAGGGAGACAGTTTTAGGCCTACTTGGGATCATTTGGCATTTATTGTGGCATTTCCCATCAGGATGCAGATTACATTTGGTTGTATGTAGTAATAATAATAATAATAATAATAATAATAATAATAATAATAATAATAATAATAATAATAATAATAATAATAATAATAATAATATTAATAATAATAATAATAATCATTATTATTATTATAACAATAATAATAATAATAATTGGCTAATACATTATTGTTAATATTGCTTTCGTATTATTATTAATTAAAAATGTCTTCATCGTCACCATCATTATTATTATTATTAGTATTATTATTATTATACCATTTTACACCACAAGTAAATTTACCTGCACTGTCTAATGTCTAAATTAATTTGATTGAATTGACGTTGCATATTCCATATAGCATGCGGAACACATGTTATACTTTCGTTGTTTTTACACAAAACACTGCTAATTTAGCCTTGTTTCCTCTTGTTTACAAAAATAGCCAAAAGGCCTGAACTTGCATTGTTGCTTTCTTGTTGCAACGCAACGCGGGGTTGTATTTACATTTTCAAATTGACAACACAATATTGTGCAATACACGAAGCCCCCATGCTGTGAATGCTGAAGCCAAGTGGGCCCCTCCATTGAAGAAAAACGCTGTGTTTTCGTTCATATTGGAATATCGACGGGGCTTTGTGACACCGAGCTGACACTGTATCCCTACTCTTAACGAAAGCGCTTGACAGGGGACAATCAAGACTCTTTATTGTAAAATATCCATGTAGCTGTATGTTTAGGTGTGGTGATTTACAATTATGCTCTCTCGACAATTGGACATTTCCTTAAAGCACAAGTATGATCTCAAATGTCACTTACTTTGTGTTTTTAAACAAACAACGATGTACAAATGTAAATGTATTTAATGAGTTCGGAAAAGGGAGCTACCACTTGATGCTCCTCCTTGTACAGTAAAAAAAAAATAACATTTTGATATTGTATTGCTGAACAATGTTGTGAAATAAATGGAGATGATTCCATACACTTTGGCGTACAGCAGTGTGTAGCTACAATTTATAAGACGCATGCTTCATTCCCATTGTGTGTAAATGCGTCCAGGTTCCCTAAAACTTCTATGAGGGGTCGATCTTCAGACGTTTTTCTTTTTTAATCACATTTTTGAATAAAGCCTTCATTATTCAGCACAGCTATTCCGTACAAATTGAACTCCAATTTACAACATGAATGTGCCGAAGTTCTGGATTTCATTCCATGATATAATTATGCAACCGTTAAATGATGTCAACTTCACAAATATCAAGACAGCTTGTTGGTCCGAACAAAGTCCATATTACTAACTGTAGATACCACGCACGCACGCACACGCACGCACGCACGCACGCACGCAATCACGCACGCACACACACACACACACACACACACACACACACACACACACACACACACACACACACACACACACACACACACACACACACACACACACACACACACACACACACACAGAGAGAGAGAGGGAGGTATAATATACTAATCCCTGAACTTGAGCAGGTGGGTTTCTGTATAATCATACTGTTATGCACTTTAAAAAACGTTGTTTTACATAAAAAAAAATGAATTCGATGCGTAATTGCCACCATCTTGCCAAAATTATATAATTAATGTGTTCAGAGGAGGAAATTACTATTGAGTGTATGGCTGTCTTATATATAGCCGTTTATCTCCCCCTGCACTGTGTGTGTGTGTGTGTGTGTGTGTGTGTGTGTGTGTGTGTGTGTGTGTGTGTGTGTGTGTGTGTGTGTGTGTGTGTGTGTGTGTGTGTGTGTGTGTGTGTGTGTGTGTGTGTGCGTGTATGTGTGTGTTAGTTGCAGGTGGTCGGCCTGCTGCATGAACACCCTCGAACGTCCTCAACAAGTGTGTCGGCTTGTGTTCAGTGTCTAGACTTTAAACCCCCTATTTTCTTTTAGTAATACAGTTAATGTAACTCAGTGCACAGCATGCACAAGATAATTCGGCCTCTTTCAATTAAACAGTCATGTTTAGCGTAGCCTATATTTGTGGAAACAAATGGCAAACATGTTTAAATAACCTTCTAGTGCAAAAAGATAAAGAATATAGCCTGTTGTTGAGCTGTCAATAATTGTTGAGCTGGACATTTTGTGAGATCGATGGTTGCAGGGCAGTCCTAGGCATATATAGGCCCTATTCCACAATAGTGTTTCCGTCAACAAATGCCACTTTACCAAGCCTAAAATCAACTAAACGTGCGCGCGCACGCACGCACGCACGCACACACACACACGCACACACTTTGCGCATTTATTATGAAAGATATTTGTGTATCCCCCCCTGCATGCTGCTTCTCCAAGTGTTCTGAAAATAAATACATATCTTAACGATAGGCTCCATTATGATCTATATTTGGATAGAGAAAACATTCTTGCGAAAGGAAAAAATATATACATAATAAACATAATGAAGAATATAGGCATATAACTGCAACAATAAGGCCCATTGTTTTAAATACATTTCTCACACAATTTGGTAATTTCTTTTTTAAGCTGCAGTTATTGAAAACGAATCAGTTGGCTATAGCCAAATAATGATGACCTCATATAAAGGGCGCGTTCAAATATCGTCTGATCACTCATGTATTGACGTATCTACCATGCAAACTCAACACGGCCCCATTACAGAAAATTAATAGATTGGTATACAGCGTTATTCCTCTGGAAAATATCGATATGTAAACGTCTGTAAAATATCGCTTCAAATAAGGCCAACGGTGGCTTTGGCTTATGACCTTGATTTGCGCGCGCATAATTTGAAAAAATTACCACTCGATAATTTCCATTTGTGCGACATCTTTGTGTAAAGGAGAAGGGCGAGGGCGAAAAATCCGATAAAGTACATTTGCGGGAGCAGGGCAAACGGACGTGACCGCGGACTGCGTTCAGTGTATTACATTAAAATGGAAAGTTGAGTGGCTGATTTTACGCACAGGCGGCACAGCCCCATCATATGCTTTAGTGCCAGTTTGGAACCACGCGCGTATCAAGTGGCCCAACCAGCTTGCGTAATTTTAGCCCCTTCATTGCCGTCACTGGCATCTGTTCACGGGCGTGCGTGCGTGATGGACAAATCAAGTATAGGCCACGCGGCTACAGTTTTATTGACGCACGCGCACGAGTGCATATTTTGGCGCACTTTGTTGGTTGACCTCTTGTTGACCCTGTCGCGTGGTGATGTGTAAGATGGGCTTCGACTTTGCTTAAAACAGGAAAACTGGCTCTTCGATATTATTCGAACGCTGAAGACTGATTTCGATTGAAAGTATAGGAGACTCTTCGATACTATTTTCAAGAAAGCGTTCGAATAATATCGAAGAGCCTCCATCAAAATCAGTCTTCTATATCCATTAGCTATAGCATGCCCCTCTATTCTCAACTACACAACTATACGTCGCGTCACCGTGCCTCAAAGACTCTCACCAACAACTCTTTTGACAGTGCTGCTGGAGAAGGAAATCTTCTTTATTCCATCTCATTTGCCTCCCTGATTGAATGCGAGCATCAGATTTTCATCAAAGTTCTATTAAGTGAAACATAGGTTGCGGGGCCCTGTCTGATTGGAACAGTTTAAATTTTAATTGTGTTTTAATTTGACATATAGTTGCTGTGAAGAATGACACCGAAACGCCGAGGGGCGGTCGATTTTCTTAATTTCTCCCCGAGGAATTGATGAGTCTATCAGGGCAGTAGATTGGAAAGCCATTAAAACTCAATGGTTAGGTTGTTAATTGGAACTTGATGGATAGGAGCCCTTGGATAGGCTATACTGATCCAATCTTCTTGACTTTCTGTTTTCCAATAAATTACCCAGTTCATTTCCACACTCAGATTACATAAATTGTACACCTCCAGGGCTCGTGCGCTCTGCCTTATGTGCTTACAACTCTGCTCCCTCTCTCTCTCTCTCTCTCTCTCTCTCCTCTCTCTCTCTCTCTCTCTCTCTCTCTCTCTCTCTCTCTCTCTCTCTCTCTCTCTCTCTCTCTCTCTCTCTCTCTCTCGATCTCTCTCTCTCTCTCTCTCTCTCCATACCTCCCTTCTATTCCCCCTCTCTGACACCCCTTTCTCACTCACACACACACACACACACACACACACACACACACACACGCCCCGCCCCCCCCACGCACGCCTCCTGAAAAAAGAGCAGGTCCCGCTTCCTTGAATGAAAATCGAAACATAATCAACGTTTATACTTAGAAAATTTATTGATATCATTTTCTCTGGTAATTTCCTTATTCTAGAGTTGGACACGCCATACATCATAATACACACGTGTACGGGTCTTTGTTTAATATTTATCGAAGCTTGATTCCTAGATCAAAGCTCCTCATAACTTCATCTGTCTTTCTATAGACCTTTCTTCCATGGTAAAGATCTTGTTCTTATTGCGGTAGGGCTGCCATACAACACCTATCATTATGATAGAGCACGAACTTAGCCCCGTGCCAGGCTATTTGGCCCGTTGTCAAGGTCCCAGTACATTTTGAAAACATGATCCTGGATTGAACACTTTCATATTAAGATAGCAGGTTGCATTTCAAGGCCTATGCGCATTTAATAGTATAGGCTAACCTCTGATTAAATAAATGATCCAATATGCGTACAGGATGCAGTTCGATAATGCAATGGTCCACAGTGCATGTATAGAATATAGGACTAAGAATATAATATATATAATAATTAGGCTTTACAAAAGTAGCCTATATGCCTAAAATAGACATTTGGGCTATTGACAAATGTCTTTGTTTAAAATAGCGGCATATAAAATCAGCTCATTTAACTGTCATTGCAGATTTCACGCCTTATGTGTAGTAACCATAAATCCAGCATGACTGGGTGGCTGCCCTCGTATATATTTCCCCCTGGTAAAGACTCGTCTCGGTGGGCGTATTGTAGAGATCGTTTAGCATCTGCTGCTGGGCCAAATTCCTGTTGACGACATTTGTTGTGAGTATAGGACAACCCATCCTCCCACCACTATCATCATCATCATCATCATCATCATCATCATCATCACACCATCATCATCGTCGTCATTTTCGCATCATAATCATCATCATCATCACCTCCGTCATCATCAGTATCACCATCATCATCACCATCATCACCACCACCACCACCACCACCACCACCACCACCACCACCACCACCACCATCATCATCATCATCATCACCACCACCACCACCACCACCACCACCACCACCACCACCACCATCAGCATCATCACCACCACCACCATCATCATCATCAGCATCATCACCACCACCACCATCATCATCATCATCACCACCACCACACCACCACCACCACCACCACCACCACCACCACCACCACCACCACCATCAGCATCATCAGCATCATCACCACCACCACCACCACCACCATCGTCATCATCACCACCATGCACTACCACCAGGACATGCAAAAGGCGGAGAGGGAGAGCTGTGGAGCTACAGAGGGTGTAAGGGCCTGACATGATGATTAAAGCTGACCATTTGTAATGTGTCTGGGGTCCCTTAGAAAGCAGTAAAGAGGGATAATGTGCTCGAACCGCGAACTCAAGCCCCGCAGCTGTCCCGCCAGACACTACCAGAGAGAGGGCGGAGGGGTGGTGGTGTGGGGGCAGGGATACGCGCTGCATGTGCCCCCACCCTCCAATCAATTAGTCAATCAATTAGCAGGCCTCCACTCCACGCGGCAGCACGAGGCAGATTAGCTCAGTAATGATCAAATTAATTCTTAATCGCAGATAATGGACGCGGAATGAGTTTATTATTTTCAGGAAAAATGAGTAAGGCCATTAGTCCCAAGACTATGCAGTATCATCCAACCAATTTTCCATATAGCCTGTAGACTCTATGGCTCTAAGCTTACGATATTTCAGGTCATCCTATAACTGACAAACCCTATAGCTATCAGGTTGCTATCATGGACCATAAACTAACCTAATAAGATATGTGCAAATCGGAAACCAAAATCAGTTGGTATATGTTTTTTTATTTATTTTTATAACCAAATTCCACTTTGTAATACTGTATTTATTTATTTAAATGTCATTAGCACCTTGTAAAGTTATACTATATGCTGATTATTTCACTGTGGCAGTTATACGGGCTAAAATGCTAGTTGTATAAAACATGTACAATTATTAAACGACGCTCTATAATCAAGTCATTACATTTAACCGCATTGAAGATTCCAAACACACACACACACACACACACACACAACACACACACACACACACACACACACACACACACACACACACACAGTCACACTCACACACACGCACGCACACACACACACACAGTCACACTCACACACACACGCACGCACATACACGCACACACGCACGCACACCCACACGCACGCACGCACACACACACACACACACACACACACACACACACACACACACACACACACACACACACACACACACACACACACACACACACACACACACACACACACTTATTTACGCATCTCATTTCATACATTTCTTGTCAATCAAATAATTCCACTTGTTCGCCACACCATTCTAAAAGTTGTGTGCGCAGCTTTTAGGGACAGCAGTTATATATAGACCACAGTATTTATTCAAATGATGTAGCCCTAATGGTAAATGCTTGAAGGAATGAACACTCGTCGTGTCTATCTCTCTAGCTCTCCTTCTAGCTCTCCTCCTCATCCCATCTCAACAATCTCAAGACCTCGACGTGAGTTTGAAATGTCCGGGCTTTAGTTGGAGCGTGTGATTGGCCCGCCAGGAGCTTACCTACATGCAAATGAAGTACCGCGACAGCACTGCCTGTGATCCAGAGCGCGTGGAGGTGCACCAGGAATACATCCATGTTCCACCGCGAGCTCCTAGAAAAACAACCACAACTCCCCTGAACATAAAAACAACGCAATAAAAAAACACGCTATTTCAACGAAGTATATTTTTACGCACAAGGTGCAACAACTGTATAGAAAAACCACAATTACGGACTACTACAAGGAGAAACAAAGATCTAGCCGATACTGCCACTGTTATGAATCGAGAATGAGTAGCACAGAAGACAGCGGGACCAAGTGCTCGCCGGCGCCGATCTCCACCTTCACTATCCAGTCCATCTTGGGCACGCCGTCCGATGCGCCGCGCTCCGGTGCGAAGGACCTCTCCAAGGGGCTGCTGCTGCCGCCGCCGAGGAGGCGCTCGCTGTCGGTGTCCTCGGAGGAGGAGTGCAGCGGGGGGGAAGAGTTGGCCGACTGCTTCTGCTCGGACCGCGGGCGCTGCAGCGAGCCATGCGCCCACCACCAGCATCAACCACGCAATTTCTCACGTTTAGGTAAGAAACTGAATGAATGAATGAAAACTTTATTTAACAGATTGCAGAATGGGTACAATACAGTACGGCTCAATACGTTTGTCTTGTTTACATCAGGGTCCCCCATTTTCAATTCATAGTGTACTCTTGTTGTTGTTGTTGTTGTTGTTGTTGTATTTTTAAATTGCGCGTAAAACCGAATTATATAGGCTGTTTTCTGCTGTATACTTGTGAATCTATTTAGGGGAATATAAATACAACGAAGATAATTAAAGTTAATTGTGAACTTATTATTGGCATATTGCGTAACAAATTGGGAGGAAACCGAACAAAAATATTCACAGTAAAGTCCTCAATTAGTGAATACATGATTATGAGTATAGCGTAAAATACGACACACGATGGCTACTACTTGTTGGCAGTGAGTTTTGCACTGATTTCACTAAACGTACACTTTGAGTAGCTTGTGGTTGTAGTAGCTATAACATTCATACATCATTCTGCCTGGTTATAATGTGTATTAATACTGCAGTGAAGAGGGGAGAGGTCAGATAATTAGCCCTGCTTGTCATCTCGTTTCAAATTTAATTGAGTCTGCTAATTGATTAAACATGTTTTCACAACGACAGTCGTCAATTGAGCGTTACATATAGCCCGGT
>NC_140173.1:131546566-131554066 GCF_963971535.1 Notolepis coatsorum
TGTGCAATAAGGAGTGTATTGTTATTAAATAGGGAGAGTGTTTATGCCATTATGTTGGTTAGTAAAAAAAATTGTGTTTCACGCCATATCCGGATCACATGTGTAATAAGAGGCCAAATTTCAAGTTGCATTCCTTAATTGATAGGTTGGTGTATACTACATCCTGCAGTCTATGTGGTGCCACAATGTTTTCTTCTAATGATCTCCAGGATACAGATGCTTGAGAATCAAACCAGGTGATCAGTGGTCTTAAAGAGTACACTTTAAAATAGTGGTAGAAGTCTGGGAAATGCTAAACCTCCGTCGGCTTTTTTTCTCTGTGCGTGGATCTTTTAATTCGTGGAGGTTTGTTGTTCCAAATATATTTATATGCGGCGGAGTGTAAATTTTTTCCAGTAGCCAGCAGGGGGGGGGGGGGTAACGGTAGCATTGAGTGAGAAGTTGATTCTGGGTAAAACATCCATTTTAACTATTGATACTCGGGCCTTACTGAGTTTTTATGTTTTGACCACCTGTCAAAGTCATTTGTGATAATTTCTTGATTCCTGTATAATTAACTTCACTGTTTGGCATATAGTGGGAATATTCAACTCCAAGACATCTAAAGTGTTCTACATTTGTATATTTCCTGGAAGGATGCTAGCCTTCGCAGTGACATTCAGTGGAAGGAAGGCAGATTTTGACCAGCTTATCCTAAATCCTGATAGATTGCCAAAATGTTTATTAGGCTTGAGAAGATGATAATGATGTCCTCTCATTGTTATGTTCATCAAGGTCGCTACAGCTAGCCGTGGACGGGCTCGAACAGTCAATTAATATCAATGAGTGAATATACATACCGCATTTACAAAGAGTGCAATCTGAAGGATGAATTAACAACATCGATTTAGGAAAAATAAATGACTGTGCGACCTAGAGGGTGGTAGGGTTTTGCATGAACAATATTATGTCGTCCGCATATAAACCAATATGATGCTGTGTGCCCCTATGAGATCGGCTCTATGGATTGGGATTGTCTCATATACTGTGCTAAAGGTTCTAAGGATAGAGCAAATAGTCCGGGACTAAGAGGACAACCCTGTCTAGACGAATGCGAAACAGGAAAAGAGGGGAGGTGAATTTACCTGTTATAACCATGGCCGATGGCTCTGTGTATAGTACTTTTATCATATTAATGAATCCTACACCTTAACCCCATCCTTCCGAGTACTGCCCATAAATAAGACCATTCCAACCTATCAAAGGCCTTCATCGCATCCAGGGATAATATAGCTGTAGGAGGCACGATATCCTTGCTGTTGTCTATCACATGTAGTAATCGTCTAATATTATCCGTGATCAGGCGGCCTCTTATGATGCCTGTCTGATCAGGATGAACTAGAGCTGTCATATGCTTTTGAAGTCTGATGGCTAGTACCTTAGCATACAGCTTAAGATCGGTTCCGAGGAGGCTTAAGGGTCTATATAACTACCACATTCGGGGGGTCTTTGTCTTTTTAAGGAGGACAGATATGAGTGCCATATTGACGTCCCTGGGGAAGTTCCCCTCTTTGATTGAGTATAAATCATATCCAGTAATAGGGGTCCAATTACTTCCCAACAGAGAGGTAAAGTTCTGGTGGGATACCATCCCACACGCTCTATGTTGTTTAGTTAAATGAACAACACACTCTAAGTTGTTCAGTTAAATGAACAGTATATATGCTCTATGTTGTTCAGTTAAATGAACAACACACGCTATGTTGTTCAGTTAAATGAACAGTATAATGCTCTATGTTGTTCAGTTAAATGAACAACACACTCTATGTTGTTCAGTTAAATGAACAGTATATATGCTCTATGTTGTTTAGTTAAATGAACAGCACATGCTAATTAGACTACTTTGACCACAGCACATGGAAAAACCCACCAAGCCACCCAATATGCCAATTAGTTCATAATTGACACGCCTCACTAACATGTCATGTAAGTATACATGTCTACATATCACATGGTTCAAATCGTCGTGCATGTTTTTCCGGAAGCTGCTGATCATAATCATCATCATCATCATCCTCCTCATCCCTCTCATGTGTGAAAGGACAGCACATTGGTATAAATGCGAGTGGCTTAGTAGTCTGCAAATACTATAATATGTGGAAATGTCTCTCATTCTGTCTCTCTATCTCTCTCACACACACACACACATGCACGCGCACACACACACGCTCACACACACGCACACACACACGCACCACACGCGCGCGCGCGCACACACACGATCACACACACGCACACACACACACACGTGCACGCACGCACACGCAGACACACACGGACACACACGCGCGCAGACACACACGGACGACACACACGCACACACACACACACACACACACACACACACACACACACACACACACACACACACACACACACACACACACACACACACACACTTGCATTTCATCTCCATGGCCCATAGAGGGCGCTGTCCTCTCATTGTTATGTTCATCAAGGGTCGCTACAGCTAGCCGTGGACGGGCTCGAACAAGTCAATTAATATCAATGAGTGAATATACATACCGCATTTACAAAGAGTGCAATCTGAAGGATGAATTAAGAAAATCGATTTAGGAAAAAATTAATGACTGTGCGACCTAGAGACATTGAAAGTGGCACACTCTGGAAATCAATGAAATAGAAATATGAATCTAGTCGCCCATTGGTGACATGTATAGGACAGGACTATATCTTCAGGCCGAGCAAATCACATTTACACGATGATCACGCACGATAAGACGTGTTATTGTTATGTTGTCTTCACGGGGTAAATAAATTAAACCTTAACGTTTGTGAATGGTCGATTCTATATTTTATTTAGCCTATTTGAAACTTGCAAGCATGCACATCAATATCAAGAGCAATTCTCTGTGATGGGCCTAATTACCTGTTTTATACTATTTGAAAATATATATAGGCAATGTCTGTTACTGGGAATTTCCCTCCAAAGCTTATTGGGAAATAGCCTATAGGCCCATTAACCTATAGTATATTTATTTGATCTAGATTTCATACTATGTTCTATAAAACGAGAACGACAGGTTGAACATAATCGTCTATCACACAAACGACTATAATTTTGCTCTTACAAAAATGTTCTTTCTGTTTCACAAAATGAATACATTACACGGATAGACTATAGCCCTCCAAACACACACCTTTTATACAATGGCCCAATAGAAATAGGCTAGCAGCTAGAATAATTTATATCAAACTTAGCATTTTTTTTTAAAGATAGTTTTGTATTATCTGTTCTCATTTGCTTAATAATAACACATCTTATTCGTAATCATTTCATAAATAAAATATAACATGTACAAATATATAACTTAAGTAGGCTACTTGTGCTAAAACATTCCCAGGAATATGGCGTTATGGAAATGGTACTATCAATAAGAATAGCCAGAAGTACAGCAACTGAAATGTCCACAGTATACAGTTCAATTGAAATCTCCAATGTTTGGCCCATGCAGATGAAAGTGTGTCCAAAATCAGTCTCGGCTATAATGTGGAAATAGCCAACGCATTAGGAGGAGTACATCCACATGCAAATTATGTTGGTGATGTATTAAGACTAATTTGCCCATTGCACTTATTACAGCGCTTATCCCAAACCTTCCCTTTGTGCTAACAACGTTGTCCTCATTTGCTGCCTAATTGGACTCTATAAGACCAATAACAGACGCTCGCTTATTGCCTACAGCCAAAGCTCAAAGCTCAAAGAGAGGGTGGACTTCTTTGCTATCGTGTAGTTTCTGTCTGTCTGTCTCTCTCTCTCTCTCTCTCTCTCTCTCTCTCTCTCTCTCTCTCTCTCTCTCTCTCTCTCTCTCTCTCTCTCTCTCTCTCTCTCTCTCTCTCTCTCTCTCTCTCTCTCTCTCTCTCTCTCTCTCTCTCTCTCTCTCTCTCTCTCTCTCTCTCTCTCTCCCCCCCCCTCTCTCTCTGCCCGTCTCTTCCCCTCTCTTCTGTACTTCCCATCTCTTCCTTAATCCCCATTTGCCATTGTACGTGCCCAATGCCTATACTTTCCGCATTTAACTTGGATGACATTTTTATTTCATCATTAGCATTGAGCACCAGACTGACACGGCCGGCGGACACGGTCGCCGTTTTGACCACGGAACCCCGCGAGAACCGGGATAATAAGATATATCTATATTTTTACCGACTTTTTATTTTTCACAAGTGTCCCTGTTTTTGACGCACTTGCTTGACGCACCAAATCCGAAGACAAGGAAACAAACATATCGAGAGGTTTGCACCCGCAGGCAAACGACAGTTCTTATTATAAGTCAGCTTTTACTGATAATAACATACTTTTTAATTCTCACGTCTGTGTGTCTGGTCGTCAACATTTGGACCACGACGACTGTCGCCAAAACAATGCCCGAGACAACGCAAGAGACGTGCGCTCCTCCGGCGAAGGACTCTCCTTTCTTCATCAAGAACTTGCTGAACTGCGACAGCAGCAAACCGCCCAAACCGAAGCCCATGTTCGCGGCGGCCAAGGCGGCGCTGGAGGGAGGCTTCTCTCTCTCCCATGTGGGACTCGGAGACTTCAACTTTCCGCGCTTCGACCTGCATCACGTCCCGCACAGAGGTTCGCGCTCCCGGCGCACTACCTGGAGCGCGCCTCGGCCTGGTGGTACCCCTACACGCTCAGCGCCAGCAGCCACCTGCACAGAGCCGAAGGTAAGGTCTTTTTTGGTCGAAAAAAAAACGTTTAGGAATAATAAAATACATTCATGTTGTATAATAATTGTTTTGTTAAATGATGCGTATATATAAAGTAGGCCCCGGCTATAGCCTTAATCACATTGTCAGATGAAGTTAATTTAACAATGCGCCTCCTCCTCAGCGCCTTTTGATTTGTTTATTTGTCATAACGATAAACATTATAGGGTCATGATAGTGTGTCCGTATAGTATTTGATCCGTATTCGTTCAAAATTAGCGACATGGATAGCCCACTCTTAGTTACATAGCCCCTATAGACTATATCCAGTATCAATAAAAGCGCCGAGACACCCGCCCATGTATGAAAGATAACACATCTGTGTATAAATGTGTAATAAATGTATAGATGTAGCAGTACTGTATGTCGTGTATGTCATATATATGAAAATGGGGGACCCTGATGTAAACAAGACGAAAGTCTTTCTCTGGTCTGCATCCCCTTAACAATTGTGTGTATTCTATTGAGCTGTAATGTACTGTACCCATTCTGCAATCTGTTAATAAAGTTTTCAATCAATCAATCAAATCCTTTCCTGTCCCCATTTTATAGTTACCGCGAAGGCATGTGCGGCGAGAGACTCCTCTCCGACGTCAGGCACGGACCGAGACTCGCCCGACTGGTGCTCAAATCCGACCCGGACGCCGGCAAAGACGGCGACGACGACAACAAAAGTGGCGACGAGATAATTCTGGAGGAGAGCGACTCTGAGGAAAACAACAAGAAAGACGACGACAGGGTGGCGGGGGACGAGTGGAAGAAACGGGACGAGGACGGCGGCGCGGACAACAACAACAACAACAAGCCTTGTCGGAAGAAGAAAACGCGCACGGTGTTCTCCCGGAGCCAGGTGTTCCAGCTGGAGTCCACCTTTGACATGAAGCGCTACCTGAGCAGCTCGGAGCGGGCCGGCCTGGCCGCGTCGCTGCACCTGACGGAGACCCAGGTGAAGATATGGTTCCAGAACAGACGGAATAAGTGGAAGAGGCAGTGGCCGCCGAGCTGGAGGCCGCCAACCTCAGTCACGCCGCGGCGCAGAGGATAGTGCGAGTGCCCATCCTTTACCACGAGAGCTCCCTCTCGGACAGCGGGACGACGGTGGGCAGCGTGCCCGTGAGCCAGCCGCTGCTCACCTTCCCTCACCCCGTGTACTACTCCCATCCCCTCGTCACGTCCATGCCGCTCCTCAGACCTGTCTGAAAAGTACAGACGAGACGTTGTTGTCTATTATTTCCAAATCAACTATAGACCGACGCGTTTAAAAATACTTATTTTTGTACAAAAGACTAAGTGGAGAAAAAAGTAAGGAGAGAGAGAGAGAGAGAGAGAGAGAGAGAGAGAGAGAGAGAGAGAGAGAGAGAGAGAGAAGAGAGAGAGAGAGAGAGAGAGAGAGAGAGAGAGAGAGAGAGAGAGAGAGAGAGAGAGAAAAGGGAGACAGTTTTAGGCCTACTTGGGATCATTTGGCATTTATTGTGGCATTCCCATCAGGATGCAGATTACATTTGGTTGTATGTAGTAATAATAATAATAATCATTATTATTATTATAACAATAATAATAATATAATAATAATAATAATAATAATAATAATAATAATAATAATAATAATAAAATAATAATAATAATAATAATAATAATAATTGGCTAATACATTATTGTTATATTGCTTTCGTATTATTATTAATTAAAAATGTCTTCATCGTCACCATCATTATTATTATTATTATTATTATTATTATTATTATTATTATTATTATTATTATTATTATTATTATTATTATTATTATTATACCATTTTACACCACAAGTAAATTTACCTGCACTGTCTAATGTCTAAATTAATTTGATTGAATTGACGTTGCATATTCCATATAGCATGCGGAACACATGTTATACTTTCGTTGTTTTTACACAAAACACTGCTAATTTAGCCTTGTTTCCTCTTGTTTACAAAAATAGCCAAAAGGCCTGAACTTGCATTGTTGCTTTCTTGTTGCAACGCAACGCGGGGTTGTATTTACATTTCCAAATTGACAACACAATATTGTGCAATACACGAACCCCCATGCTGTGAATGCTGAAGCCAAGTGGGTCCCTCCATTGAAGAAAAACGCTGTGTTTCGTTCATATTGGAATATCGACGGGGCTTTGTGACACCGAGCTGACACTGTATCCCTACTCTTAACGAAAGCGCTTGACGGGGACAATCAAGACTCTTTATTGTAAAATATCCATGTAGCTGTATGTTTAGGTGTGGTGATTTACAATTATGCTCTCTCGACAATTGGACATTTCCTTAAAGCACAAGTATGATCTCAAATGTCACTTACTTTGTGTTTTAAACAAACAACGATGTACAAATGTAAATGTATTTAATGAGTTCGGAAAAGGGAGCTACCACTTGATGCTCCTCCTTGTACAGTAAAAAAAATATACATTTTGATATTGTATTGCTGAACAATGTTGTGAAATAAATGGAGATGATTCCATACACTTTGGCGTACAGCAGTGTGTAGCTACAATTTATAAGACGCATGCTTCATTCCCATTGTGTGTAAATGCGTCCAGGTTCCCTAAAACTTCTATGAGGGGTCGATCTCAGAAGTTTTTCTTTTTTAATCACATTTTTGAATAAAGCCTTCATTATTCAGCACAGCTATTCCGTACAAATTGAACTCCAATTTACAACATGAATGTGCCGAAGTTCTGGATTTCATTCCATGATAT
>NC_140173.1:131556566-131581566 GCF_963971535.1 Notolepis coatsorum
AGATTGGAAAGCCATTAAAACTCAATGGTTAGGTTGTTAATTGGAACTTGATGGATAGGAGCCCTTGGATAGGCTATACTGATCCAATCTTCTTGACTTTCTGTTTTCCAATAAATTACCCAGTTCATTTCCACACTCAGATTACATAAATTGTACACCTCCAGGGCTCGTGCGCTCTGCCTTATGTGCTTACAACTCTGCTCTCTCTCTCTCTCTCTCTCTCTCTCTCTCTCTCTCTCTCTCTCTCTCTCTCTCTCTCTCTCTCTCTCTCTCTCTCTCTCTCTCTCTCTCTCTCTCCATACCTCCCTTCTATTCCCCCTCTCTGCCACCCCTTTCTCACTCACACACACACACACACACACACACACACACACACACACACACACACACACACACACACGCACACACGCACGCCCCGCCCCCCCCCCCACGCACGCCTCCTGAAAAAAGAGCAGGTCCCGCTTCCTTGAATGAAAATCGAAACATAATCAACGTTTATACTTAGAAAATTTATTGATATCATTTTCTCTGGTAATTTCCTTATCTAGAGGGACACGCCATACATCATAATACACACGTGTACGGGTCTTTGTTTAATATTTATCGAAGCTTGATTCCTAGATCAAAGCTCCTCATAACTTCATCTGTCTTTCTATAGACCTTTCTTCCATGGTAAAGATCTTGTTCTTATTGCGGTAGGGCTGCCATACAACACCTATCATTATGATAGAGCACGAACTTAGCCCCGTGCCAGGCTATTTGGCCCGTTGTCAAGGTCCCAGTACATTTGAAAACATGATCCTGGATTGAACACTTTCATATTAAGATAGCAGGTTGCATTTCAAGGCCTATGCGCATTTAATAGTAGGCTAACCTCTGATTAAATAAATGATCCAATATGCGTACAGGATGCAGTTCGATAATGCAATGGTCCACAGTGATGTATAGAATATAGGACTTAAGAATATAATATAATATAATAATTAGGCTTTACAAAAGCCTATATGCCTAAAATAGACATTTGGGCTATTGACAAATGTCTTTGTTTAAAATAGCGGCATATAAAATCAGCTCATTTAACTGTCATTGCAGATTTCACGCCTTATGTGTAGTAACCATAAATCCAGCATGACTGGGTGGCTGCCCTCGTATATTTTCCCCTGGTAAAGACTCGTCTCGCTGGGCGTATTGTAGAGATCGTTTAGCATCTGCTGCTGGGCCAAATTCTGTTGACGACATTTGTTGTGAGTATAGGACAACCCATCCTCCCACCACTATCATCATCATCATCATCATCATCATCATCATCATCACCATCATCATCGTCGTCATTTTCGCATCATAATCATCATCATCATCACCTCCGTCATCATCAGTATCACCATCATCATCACCATCATCACCACCACCACCACCACCACCATCACCACCACACCATCATCATCATCACCACACCACCACCACCACCACCACCACCACCACCACCATCAGCATCATCACCACCATCATCATCATCATCGTCATCATCACCACCATGCACTACCACCAGGACATGCAAAAGGCGGAGAGGGGAGAGCTGTGGAGCTACATAGGGTGTAAGGCCTGACATGATGATTAAAGCTGACCATTTGTAATGTGTCTGGGGTCCCTTAGAAAGCAGTAAAGAGGGATAATGTGCTCGAACCGCGAACTCAAGCCCCGCAGCTGTCCCGCCAGACACTACCAGAGAGAGGGCGGGAGGGGTGGTGGTGTGTGGGGGCAGGGATACGCGCTGCATGTGCCCCACCCTCCAATCAATTAGTCAATCAATTAGCAGGCCTCCACTCCACGCGGCAGCACGAGGCAGATTAGCTCAGTAATGATCAAATTAATTCTTAATCGCAGATAATGGACGCGGAATGAGTTTATTATTTTCAGGAAAAATGAGTAAGGCCATTAGTCCCAAGACTATGCAGTATCATCCAACCAATTTTCCATATAGCCTGTAGACTCTATGGCTCTAAGCTTACGATATTTCAGGTCATCCTATAACTGACAAACCCTATAGCTATCAGGTTGCTATCATGGACCATAAACTAACCTAATAAATGATATGTGCAAATCGGAAACCAAAATCAGTTGGTATATGTTTTTTTATAACCAAATTCCACTTTGTAATACTGTATTTATTTATTTATTTAAATGTCATTAGCACCCTGTAAAGTTATACTATATGCTGATTATTTCACTGTGGCAGTTACGGGCTAAAATGCTAGTTGTATAAAACATGTACAATTATTAAACGACGCTCTATAATCAAGTCATTACATTTAACCGCATTGAAGATTCAAAACACACACACACACACACACACACACACACACACACACACACACACACACACACACACACACACACACACACACACACAGTCACACACGCACGCACGCACGCACACACACACACACACACACACGCACACGCGCACACACACACACACACACACACACACACACACACACACACACACACACACACACACACACACACACACACACACACACACACACTCACTCATTTCATACATTTCTTGTCAATCAAATAATTCCACTTGTTCGCCACACCATTCTAAAAGTTGTGCGCGCAGCTTTTAGGGACAGCAGTTATATATAGACCACAGTATTTATTCAAATGATGTAGCCCTAATGGTAAATGCTTGAAGGAATGAACACTCGTCGTGTCTATCTCTCTCGCTCTCCTCATCCCATCTCAACAATCTCAAGACCTCGACGTGAGTTTGAAATGTCCGGGCTTTAGTTGGAGCGTGTGATTGGCCCGCCAGGAGCTTACCTACATGCAAATGAAGTACCGCGACAGCACTGCCTGTGATCCAGAGCGCGTGGAGGTGCACCAGGAATACATCCATGTTCCACCGCGAGCTCCTAGAAAAACAACCACAACTCCCCTGAACATAAAAACAACGCAATAAAAAAACACGCTATTTTCAACGAAGTATATTTTTACGCACAAGGTGCAACAACTGTATAGAAAAACCACAATTACGGACTACTACAAGGAGAAACAAAGATCTAGCCGATACTGCCACTGTTATGAATCGAGAATGAGTAGCACAGAAGACAGCGGGACCAAGTGCTCGCCGGCGCCGATCTCCACCTTCACTATCCAGTCTATCTTGGGCACGCCGTCCGATGCGCCGCGCTCCGGGGCGAAGGACCTCTCCAAGGGGCTGCTGCTGCCGCCGCCGAGGAGGCGCTCGCTGTCGGTGTCCTCGGAGGAGGAGTGCAGCGGGGGGGAAGAGTTGGCCGACTGCTTCTGCTCGGACCGCGGGCGCTGCAGCGAGCCATGCGCCCACCACCAGCATCAACCACGCAATTTCTCACGTTTAGGTAAGAAACTGAATGAATGAATGAAAACTTTATTTAACAGATTGGGTACAATACAGTGCGGCTCAATACACAATTGTTAAGGGGATGCAGACCAGAGAAAGACGTTTGTCTTGTTTACATCAGGGTCCCCCATTTTCAATTCATAGTGTACTCTTGTTGTTGTTGTATTTTTTAATTGCGCGTAAAACCGAATTATGGCTGTTTTCTGTTGTATACTTGTGAATCTATTTAGGGGAATATAAATACAACGAAGATAATTAAAGTTAATTGTGAACTTATTATTGGCATATATTGCGTAACAAATATTGGGAGGAAACCGAACAAAAATATTCACAGTAAAGTCCTCAAGTAGTGAATAAATGATAAGTATAGCGTAAAATACGATACATGATGGCTACTACTTGTTGGCAGTGAGTTTTGCACTGATTTCACTAAACGTACACGTTGAGTAGCTTGTGGTTGTAGTAGCTATAACATTCATACATCATTCTGCCTGGTTATAATGTGTATTAATACTGCAGTGAAGAGGGGAGAGGTCAGATAATTAGCCCTGCTTGTCATCTCGTTTCAAATTTAATTGAGTCTGCTAATTGATTAAACATGTTTTCACAACGACAGTCGTCAATTGAGCGTTAAATATAGCCCGGTTTAATTAATAGTCCACTACTGTACAGCGATACTCATATTGAATTGTTTATTTCTTTTTTTTTTTATAAAAAAAAAAGAAAATGTAAAACAGTCACAGGCTTTCAACAGTCGATTAAGCAAGTCAAAGTTCGCACTTGATGAACTCTCAGAGAGAGCAGAACAGGCGTGTTGTTGCACAATCCTGTAATTTTAATTTATTTCGGGGGGGGGGGGGGGGGGGGGGGGGCGATATGTTTGGTGTTGTGCTAAATATGTCTCAAAGTCGTGCATTATTATGTAAATAATATAACACGTATACACACAAAAACAATTCATACGTCCATATTGTTTCCCATGGGCCTTTGGGTATATATATATGGCAGGGCATTTATTGTGCATTTTTGACATGTTACATAAATATGATATAGAATCGGTCCATTGGTCTTATTATAATACAACTGATTATTTATTATACCGCATGTCCCCCTTCACTCTCTATAGGCTCCACAAAAGGACTTCTCTCGAGCAGTCATGGGCGGCCGCACCTGCTGTCACAGCCCCCGCTGCTGCAGGATTACAAAGAGGAGCAGGGGAGACCATGCAGTCAAATAAGGTCCCCGTTATCGGAGGAAAGACAGACTGTTGAGGGCGACGAAGACAAGCATGAGGGCAACAACTCGGCCAAGAAGAAGACTCGCACCGTTTTCTCGCGGAGTCAGGTGTACCAGCTGGAGTCCACCTTCGACATGAAACGCTACCTGAGCAGCTCCGAGCGGGCCTGCCTGGCGTCCAGCCTGCAGCTGACCGAGACGCAGGTCAAGACGTGGTTCCAGAACCGCAGGAACAAGTGGAAGCGACAGCTCTCCGCCGAGCTGGAGGCGGCCAACATGGCCCACGCCTCCGCACAGACACTAGTGGGCATGCCGCTTGTTTTTAGAGATAGCTCCTTACTCCGGGTGCCGGTGCCAAGATCGATCGCCTTTCCGACGCCCCTGTACTACCCCGGGAGCACCCTGCCAGGGTTACCGTTATACAACCTGTATAACAAGATCGAATATTAACTCTATGGGCTCGTCATCACGACGACACGAGTCCACAAAAATAACACATTACAAAACAATACAGAAATTCTTATAAATGTCTTGACACATAACCCATGCATATTATTATACTTTATTTGTTGAGTATACGGTATTTCTTATTATGCAGCGACTATAATAGGCCTATGTCTCACAAGAAAGCAATCAAGCTTCCCTATGTATAAAATACACCATGTGTATAATGATAATGATTTTGTATACTTTATTGTTTTATTTCCCTGTTCCTCCTTTGACAAATTAATAAGACGTTATTATGGACATTTAGCATTTCATAATGCAACAGATAAATACATATATGGCTTGAAAAGTAGTTCAAAACGAAATGGTGAATTCAAACATTTTTATCTTGTATGTGAATGGTTATCAGATATTGATGGGGCATCGGCCATATGAATTTATTGAGATGAGCCTGCAGGGTGTGATGCTGACAGCCATGAGGACAGGTCATAATTCTACCATTTGAGGAAAATATCATTGTTTTTAATGTAATTTAGACCTTCAAAAATGATCTGCTCATTCAATAAATTTTCTATATCAGTGAAAATCTCTTTTGTTTGGTTTTATTTGTGTTTTCAACTTAATTTAAAAGCTGAACTATATCCTGACTCTAAAGGGATATTAGGTTTAGCTCACCCACGTTCTTAATAATTAAAAAAAAAACATTTAATTTCTTGATCATGAACTCGGAGAGCTCGTCTGAATTACACCAACCAACCCATAGATATTGGATTCATATCCTTTTTCTTTCTTTTGATAATTCCATTGTACTTCAGCTCTTTCAAAGGTTAATAAATGACCAACAGTCTGTGGTGAGTGGTTTAGCTGACCTATCTCCATGCAGTCTTTGTGTGAGTTAATATGTTGAAACCAGTCAATACGTGGATTTGTCATGCCTTCATAACTGAAATATGGGTAAAGTGAGGCAAAGGCTATCGTGATGTTGGGAAAGAGGCACCATAGACAGTAGGTTGGCTCATAATTGTATATTGACCAACCAAACATGCAATCAAACACATGTGAACACACTCATAACATTTATACTCAATCAGATATATATTTAAAATATACTGTATATACATTTGTATAGTAGGCTACATTTACATAGATGCAGTGTGAAAGGTGCAAGGTTCAATTATCTGTCTGTTCTGCTATATCAAGCATTGAATATAAACTTGTGTCGATATAGCTGCAATTGTGTTTATTCTGCATACATTTTCAAGCCTAGGCCTATTATTTAAAATATTAAAGTGAATATTATATATATGAAATATATATAATATAAATATTAAAGTATTACAGAGTCCACTGTACAGCAGACTATACGGCATGGAAAGAAGGTTAACTTATAGTGGTAGCCACATGCCATCACAGCGGGGAAGGAAAAGAGATGCACACCATCACCGGCCAATCAGGCTCCTGGGCGGGATATTGTGTCATTTGAAGTCATCAGTACAGAGCTCTCAAGCATCAGGCAGGCCTTTTAAAAGGAGAGGTATTGTCAAAGTTCAAGACTCTCATCTCCATTTTGTGACGCCATTCCATTTCACCCGGCTGAGTACAAACTATAGTGTATCGGTTACAGTTAAAGTTCTGAACAACAGATACGTTGGCTTAATTTAGGAACTGGTGTAAGATTTCAGGAGGTTAAAAATACCAAGTGCACCTTTTCTATAACCAATGAGTTAATGCTGTTTCAGTCCAAACAGGCCGAGACGCACGCACGCACGCATGCGCACGCACGCGCACGCACGCACGCACTCATGCGCCCACACACACACACACACACACACACACACACACACACACACACACACACACACACACACACACACACACACACACACACACACACACACACACACACACACACACACACACGTTTGCGATAAAACCATGTAATTTGCCAGCTTTTCTTGGGTGTCACATTATGGACAAGGGACCCCCCCCCCCACACATATCCCCCCCCCCCCCTCTCTCTCTCTCTCTCTCTCTCTCTCTCTCTCTCTCTCTCTCTCTCTCTCTCTCTCTCTCTCTCTCTCTCTCTCTCGCTCTCTCTCTCTCTCTCTCTCTCTCTCTCTCTCTGTGTGTGTGTGTGCTAATGGCTATACATTACCCAGCAGAATCATGACTAGCGAGGCTCTGTTGCCCTGCAGATTATGCCTGACCCAATTTCTGCAACAGCCGCCCCGTGTTCTGGGCAAATGGATGGCGTTAGACTACAGGCAGTGATTTATGGATAACTCCAGTGCCAGCGGAGAGAGGTGAGGTGCAGGAGGATGAATTTGTGACAGATAGGAGAGAGGGAGAGAAAAGAAAGAGAGAGAGAGGGAGATGGTGTGGGAGGTGGCCGGGGGAGGGGGTATATGAACGCTCATGAAAAGGAGCAATAGCTTTGGGTGAATGAAGCTGTTTATTAGTTTCCCAGCGGTCATTATGTCATCAGGTTTGACAGTAATACACCGATCTCATGGATGGATGTTTGCGCACCACTGACTTGTGGGAAATCTGCATGACCTGCCACCCAAGGTTGTTTGATTTACAGTAGAGAGGGGCGAGAGAGATAGAGAGAGAGAGGCACGAGGAGATAGATGCAGTTGTGGAAAAAATTGAGTAAGAGCAGGAGAGAGAGAGAGAGAGAACAAGAGAGAGGGGGGGGGGGGTGCTCTATGTAACTATGTATTGCTCAGATGGCAGGTGTGAGTTACAAATTTGAATAGCAGGGCAATGAAAATGATTTGGTGGTTTAAACTGCAGAGAGACAGCGAGGAGGAGTGGCACGGCGACGAAGACAGCAAGTGGCACGGGCGATGAAGATTTGTTGAGGAGATGATGTGTTGTGCTGTGGGATTCATCAGGCCCCGCAGCTGTAATTCACTTGGTTTAAAGGGGAACTATCTTATAAATGGCCTTTTTGAGTGTTTAGCATTGTTTCCTAGCTATGTGAACTTATATTAATATGATCTATGTCTCAAAATTCTCATATTGGCGCATTCTTCCAATTCTCCTCTCACAATATTCACCCTCACTGAACTGAGTCATTTGAAAATGTGCGCGATATGTGATGTCAGAGAGACACCGCTGCATGATAATGTTGAGATACAAGATGAGCTGCACACAGTGGCTGGACCTGGACCTGGAGCCCAGGCTCAAAACGGCTCGAGATCTTGAGGTAGAAAAATGCTGTTTTTGAGGACTTGATTAGAAATACAAAACAATGAATAAAAAAAAATATATATATTACAGAGGTGTTCCATAGACTCACAGGAATTGTGTAAAAGTGCCCAAATAGTGAAAGAAATAGTAAAATAGTTCCCCTTTAATTTATGATGGAAGTAACTGAAACTTCACAGTATAGCTTAGACACAGAACATGGAGACGGCATGGAGAGATCCCAGGTATATACTCTCAGTCATACTGTACTTAGCAGAGAATACAAAACATGATTTCAGTGAGTCACACTAAAACATCTCACCGTCATTAATGAAATCATTCAAGTTCAAGTTTCAAGTTTCTTTAATAGTTGTCATACAGAAGTACAGAATACTTTTATACAAAATGCTTCTTACTGTTACGCCCCAGAGACTGTGCTAGACAAGATAAGTATGAAATAAAATAGTATAGCATGTAAAAATAGAAGTAAAAATAGAAGTCACATACGTAGACACAGTGTTCAGTATATACACATGTACAATGTTCGATGCAGAATAGAAGTAACTGAGTTACCATACAATATACAATATACTATGCAATATACTAATATACAATACTATATAGTGCAAAGCAGAAATGGGATGAGGTACAAATGTTGCTTAACATGCCATTGCAGACCACAGCCACCTTCGTTATGGTCTCATGACACATTACTACAATGACAATGTACATCAATTAATCTTCTACTTATTCATAACGTACCACAGATATCATTCAAGTATATTTGACAACAAATACAATATTGATGGATTTTCTTTCCAGTTGGTAATTTATTTGGATTAGGGATTTTTCATTTCCAAAATTTGTAAAAATTTGCTAACATATTTACTGGCATTTGATTTCAGTGGGCGGGAGGAGGGGGGGGGGGGTGTACTTTTATATACGAGAGTGGAAGATTATGAAACATAACACAGTGGGCAGATGCAGAGCCATGACTCTGCCGCAAAGACGAGTTTTAAAAGCGATCGCAATGCATTAAGCCAGACAACTCTCGAGACCTGTTTTGCTCCCTAAATGAATTTGAGGAGAGCCTAACAAGGTTTTTGAGGGAGGCCCTGTCATCCGCTGGCCTTTAACCAGCTTCTGTATTTATGGGTTAATGGTTAAAAAGGAGAGCTCGGAGCAGAAGCGATTTTTCATGATTCTGGTTTACATCAACTGGAAATGGAGGAGCTGAAGGGGAATTGTGTTTGTCCCCCCCACCCCTTCCCCCAGCACCACCTTCTCCCCCGAAGACAGGAATATTCCGCCATGTTACCAGGGAAAAGGCTATGGCTTATGCGACTTATAGGGTCGGGACAATACCTAACAATAAGTAAAGCACAGGAAAATAGTTATTTTGTGGGAAATTATTTCAGAGTAGTGTAGCCTACTGTGGCATTTTAATGGGAAATTATACATGCGACCTATAGGACAATACCTAACAATAAGTAAAGCACAGGAAAATAGTTATTCTGTGGGAAATGATTTCAGAGTAGTCTAACGGCCTACTGTGGCATTTTAATGGGAAATTATACATTAGACTTCATCTGTGAATTACCAACCATTTCTTTAGTGGCCTGTGGTGAAGTGCTATACACGGCTGACCACAATGCCTTAGACTGCAGTACACCGGGAAATCAGCTTCCACTCAAGAGATAATCCATTAGCATTACCGTTAACACTATAATGGATTTGAGGTAAAATTTTCTGCTCTCCATTTTGTATTTGTAGGGATAATAGGGGGGATTATCTTGAAGACCCCAGCGCAGACTCGAGAGTGAGGCCTCACCGCGGGGGCAGAGCTGCAACAGTTGTTTTCAGATCCTCCCCCCCCTCTCTCCCCCCTTCCTCTAAAAGACCCTCTTCGGAGAGAGGGCCACGGAAGATAAAGCATGTCATTATTCTATTACTGTAAAGACCTACAATTTTTGTAATAGGACTAGCAGCGGTCGGGGCAGAAGTGCAGGCAGCTTCTTCAATATCCTGGACATGATTTGCTCGTTTAGTTAAATGATGTTTCTAATTCCCTCATAATTACTTGTAATGAGGCCGTCTCGCTGGTTTTGATGCGTCTCCATCTTAATACAGCGTGGCATCCCTTTTTAGGCATAATTACCTCTCATGAGACCCGGGGAGCGATGCTGGGGCTTGTTGTGCACTGCACACGCCAGCAAATTGCCCCGTTTCCTGCCATCTTGCCTTCCCGCAAATTGGTAAATTAAGTTTCTCGGCTGGGGCATTAGAACTGTTACGTTTGCTTTCCCGGCTCCCTCAAATGATTGGCTTCGCTGCTTAGAGAGGCATCTGCCCGGCGTTGTGTTTGTTTATTTGTATCGTGTGAGTCATGGAAAGGTCTTTATTTATACTCTATAGGTAATGCATGTCATACACGTGTACTGTAAGAGCTGGGGGGGGGGGGGGGGGGGGGGGGGGGGTGTACGCTGAAACGTAGAGATAAAAGAACTGAAATGGGATCAACAAACTATTTGTCTCTTGCCGCCGACCACCGTACATATTTCTCGCAGAACGGTGTCTTCTTTGCCTCTCTCTCTATTCTCTGTGTGACAATCAGAACTGGAGTGAGTCAAACAGCGAGTTATGCACACGTGTTGTTCTTCTAAATGGGCCCTGCCCTGCTGCCATACTCTGACCGCAGCTGTGGCATGGGGGGGTGGCTGAGGGTTTTTTATTCCTAAGTGCTGAGGTGTCGCAGACAGTTTGGCTCTAACACGGGCCCGTTACACGCCGCTTAAAGAGGGGAAGGAGTGCTCCCACCGGGCGGCCATGTACATTTACCCCGACCGCAAAGAGGGTCTAACGTTTACGCCCCCGTCGCTGATGTGACCTTCAGACGAGGTCCCTCCGCTGCACAGGCACACACACACACACACACACACGCGCGCGCACACACACACACACACGCACGCACGCACGCACGCACGCACGCACGCACGCACGCACGCACGCACACACACACGCACACACGCACGCACACACACACACACACACACACACACACGCACGCACACACACACACACACACACACACACACACACACACACGCCTTGGCCGTGACTTAGACTATAGGATATGGCTTTTGGTGGGACAATATAGAACAGCCTCTTGTTGGTGGGACATACTGTATAGAACAGCCTCACGTACAGTGTGTACGTAATGCTAATAGCTTTGTTTCAGACCCACTCAACATTGGTTGGAACATGATAGGCCTTCAAATCCAATCTGCCTCGAAATCACCTACAACATGGGAGAAACTGTTGAAAACAAATGGTCGCTAAATAATTAACTCCCGCAGCTGATCGCCTGTCCGTGTTGGAAAAACAAAGACATCACCAGCTATTGTTATTGTTTGACTTGATCACAGCCGGACCCCTCAAGCGGGCCTCTTGTTTGTACAGAGGGCTGTGATCTGTTTGTTATGAGATTTGATAGCGCGCTCTTTTTTTATTATTTTTTGATCTACTTTTTCTCCCCATCTTTTCTATTTTTCTCCCATCCCAATTTCGTATGATCCAATTCTTCCCTCCCCTGTCTCGAACGTTGCTAGACCATGCCTCCCACTGGTCGGCTGCAATGTGGACGAAGCCTTGCATCACGTGTCCCCTCCGGTACACGAGGAGGCAGCCGTCGCATCTTTTCACCTGAACAGCGTGATCTCTCAGTGGCAAGGCGTAACGCGTGGGAGGCTCACGCTGCCCCCGATACTTTCCTGATTCTGCTGTACAGGCGCACCAACCGACCTGTAGGAGTCGCTGTCCACAACGTCCGATCCCCCACCCACCGGCTTTCCCACCCCCTAACACTGCCAATTGTATTAATATGAACGACCAGCCAAGCCGGAAGCAACGCCGAGAGCTGGGCTCGAACCCAGCATCTCCTGCGTTAGTGGCGAGCGCCTTGCCCACTGCGCCACTTAGCCGCCCCAGCGGGCTCTTTTTTGATACAGAGAGAATCGGGCTCTCTTTGTGTGGACCAAGTGGTCTCTTTCAGCTCTGGGAGGGCGGATGATCTGTCACTTCGGTCTCAGACTGACTGCTGACCACGTAGCCTGCAGCGCAGCAACGGGGGGACGGTGGGTGGGCCGGGGGGCACGCTATCACCTGACAGCTAATTAGGGATCACTCCCCTGGAAGGGGAATACATTGTCTTTGAGGGGGGTGAGAGAAAGAAAGCAAGGGGTCACTGAAATCTGTGTGAAGTGTCAGTCAAAGCCACAAGACACCTGTGATTTCTATTACTCGCGCTGTCACAAGTACAACAAAGGGGAGGGGGGGGGGGGGCGAGGGGGTTTTATATATAAAAAACATCAATTCAATATTGTGTTCTGTCCCGTCGCTAGAATGCTTTTCTTCCATTCATTCTCAGCATGGTTTGGTTTTCATCTTAATAAATGGTCAATTAAAGGTACATCAATTTGATGATGAAGAATTGAAGACCTGACGTCTGACAGTTCAATATAAACTGTCTCTGTGTTGCCCCGTCTCGTCTCCCACTGGGAATATGAGCTAAAACAAGAAGCTCAGATTCGTTTATATGGATCTTTTAAAGCATCTCAGCTGAATTGCAACACCATTCATAGCCTTCCCAGTTCTGTCTGCCGATGTGTGTCTGTGTGTGTGTGTGTGTGTGCGTGCACTGGTGTGACGATCATATGTGTGTACACACATGCACATTTATCAGAGTGAGTCTATGGTGTATGGGGAGACCTGGGATTTCTTTGAAAACACATTTGTAACCATTAGTTGAGTTTAAGGTTTCATGTGTAGAGTGCATCCTCCTCGCTGGTGTCAGAGTTTCTGCACGGCTCCTCTGGCCGGTTGGAGGGACAGTGATGAGAGGAGGAGGGTGGACGGAGGTAGTAGGAGGAGGAGGAGGAGGGGGGCTCTGGAGCCTGGCCGTCCCACCGTCGATGCATCACGGCAGGCAGGGTGTAACCTGAGCCCCCCCCTAGGCCCCAGTGCGGCCTGCCACAGTGCCCCCCCCCCCCCCCCCCCACCAACCCCCGTCGGCCCCCGTCACGCCCCCAGGATGCTTTTAAAGAGATTTGGTCAGCGAGAAAACAGCTCTTCAAAAGAATCGTCGTCACATTAGAAAGTAATTAGCTGGGCCCAAGGCCAAGGATCCCCTGACCTGACTAATTTTGCACCCCTAAACAATCCGTCTTGGTAGTAGGCAGGCGGTGAGGCACGCTCTCTCTACAGTATGGTGGAGATATTTTGGTGGAGGGCATTCCCATGGTCCTGCAGGTGACCAACACCGACAAGGGTCTTCGGGAAAGGTTACTGGGAGAGTTCCCCTGATGAATAACGGTCATCAGGTAGGAAAGGTGACTGGGAGAGTTCCCCTGATGAATAACGGTCTCCAGGCAGATTAGCAATGTGTTTCATTGTGTGTAAGTGGGATGCATTTGTAGGGTAAGATGTGTGGGAATATTTATGTAGTTTCTCAACTAGTGAGTTTACAACAGATAATGTAGTAGTGGATAATCTGGAAAAAAAAAATACAATAAAATATAATAATAATAATAATAATAATAATAATAATAATAAGAAGAATAAGACATTTTAACAACCTTTATTGCCAATTTAATTGACATTATTAAATGTATTTGTTCCAAATACAAATGTTATAACTCCAAACATGAGGATTCTCTGATTGTGTGTTATTGCAGTACAGCTTCCAGATGGTGAAAAAAATCTATGATCTGATGGTAAAAGTCTTAATATATGGATACGCACCTCGAGATCTCCTCTGTCTGGATGTTTTCAGCACCTGGCCGCCTATAACAAGGCCTCCAGGGCCCAACAACCTTACCTCTCACTGTAGGACAATACGAATGTGATCGAGGAAAGGATTGGGTTGGTTGGTGGAGGGGGACGAATTCTGGTTAAAACTTACATGCTGCAGGGTGGGACTCGACACCCTCTCTCTCTTCTAGCCTCACTAGTGGTTCTAGAGCTCCTGTAGCCTCCAGCACATCATCGTAGAGGACAAACACACGGCAGAAATCACAGCGAAGACAAAAGAGACAAAAGAGACAAAAGGGAACAGACGCGTGAGACTGCCACTAGAAGACATAAGGAAGGTTGATTTTGCCTGACTCCCCAAACCCCAAACATAGTGTTGAGCTTTGGATTCAATATACGTTAGTAAATAAGTGGCATTTGTTTCTCTATGGTTTTTAACTTTAACCGAGCCTTCAAAAGCAAAAAAGCGAAATGCCATGGCTTTGGTCTAGTGTGGCACATATCCCATTGCATTGAATTAGAACGAACAATAAAACACTATTCTGCTATTTGCACCATCATGTCCATATGACTTAGCATTGCTTTTTAATCAATGTGGAGGGAAAAAATACATTTAAATTCTATGAGTGATGATGTGCTGAGACGGTGGAAGACAGGCGGGAAAACATGCACTTGTTTAAACCAACGAGACCCAGAAACTGCACCGAGCAATTGGCCAATTAGGAAGTGGTCCATCATGTCAAATCCATTTGCAAAGGGAAGGCTTAACCCTTAGGGTTCAGAGGTCGGTATCAAAGGGTGTCCCCCATGGGAAGGCACTGAGACCCGTCAAGAAACGCTGATCCTTAGCTTCTGTAAAGGAATCTTCTAATTACAATAAATCTCCACTCCAAGGTAAAGACAGGAGTGCTGGATACAGTGGCTATATGATAGCTTTAGCCTAAGGGCCTCTAGGTAGCCTATAGATGTGCGGACAGAAGACTGATAGGAGATAGTTGTTGCCACTAGGCTAGTGCCCTTTCATTTGCTCAGGTCAGAACCTCAGAGAGTGATCACAGTCTTTGGCGGCTGGCGTTGACCAGTCCCTGTGAGGGTGTTTAGCCTCTGGTGTGTAACCAGGTCTTTGACCTTGCCAACAGATTAGTATCAATATCAGTATTAGTATTGGATTTAACTCTCCTCTCCTTTGTTCTTTCTCTCCCATTGTCTTGTTTTCTCACAAAGGCAAGTCATGGCTGAGCTCCTCTGAATGCAAGATATGCCTTTCATTGAAATACAATGATACTTCTCGAGTCGATTATGTTATTAGCATATTATAAGATAGGATGCGAAGAGATGAGATATGATTTGATAGTATATGATTAAATTACGTTGTTGTCACACTGTCAGCATTTGCCCAATGTCCTTCTGTATTATATTGTTGTCAATTTGCTAAGAACATTTTGTGTAACACGAGATGAGAAATGTTTATCGTGGTCAGATTGTCAAAGTACAAGTCAGACAATCCAAAAACGTCATCTGTAGGCTACTGCATATAGTTTTGACATTTCAGTTGACAGAACTCTTAAATTAGTGTCCCTTGACAACCTTTCCAGCACAATAATAACTGGATAAGTGTCAAACCCTCTGAAGACCTGGAGTCCACTAAATAGCCATGAAATCCCAAACAGTTGGTAATTCTGCAGGCTCCTTTGAGAGAGGATACCACAAGCACCCAGGGGGACAATGACTTTCAAAGCCTCATCGCTTAAAAGGAGGCTCTTTACCAATAAACATATTTCACCTATTGTCACCTATGGTGAGGGAGGCGTAACTGATGCCTTAGCTTGAAGAAAGGCGAAAGATTTTCCATTGAGGTAGGTAGGAGTTAGCGGTGCATTGAAGGGATTATCGCTGGCAGGCCGTTGAGTGAAGCCTCTCCCTGTTAACTGTCATATAGCCTGTCACAAGACGACAGCGATGGCTGTGGGGGGAATATATAGCTGTATGTTTAACTGTGCTTTTCCTCTACATACTGAATCTTGGTATATGACAGAAGCCTTCAGAACCCCCCTTTGTTCTTGTTCCGAGCTGGGCTGTGTGACACTCTCTGTACCTCTCTCAGTGAGCTCTACGGATGTCCAAAGGGGGGTGGAGTAGCAGTTTGTTCTTCCTGCAATTAGCATTCACGGTTAGCTAAGCAGAACTAATGCAGCGAATCTTTGAGTCTCACATTACCTGTCCTCGACTGCCGGAGTACCTGCGGGCCAGATTAAACTGTAGCGAGATGACAAACCCCCCCGTGTATCCATTACAGGCCTTTTATTATTAGCTGTGTTATTGGTAATTCCTTTTGAATGGCCATGACAAAAACACTGCATTGGCTGAGGCCGACTTAAAACAGGACAGTGCATGGGTGTGGGCAGCGAGCTAGCGATACTGTAATTTAGAAAACAAAAAGGAAGCATCTAATACTAAGCCATTGTTTGGAAGCAGTGACAGAAGACATGACACCCCAGCGGCACAGGACTCCTTGCTTGTTTAAAGTGACGGGCTTCCCATGACAATCGTTGCGGCTGTCACACATCCACCTACAGCCTACACGTCAGTCTCTCGTTCGCTCTTTTCCCATAACCTTCTCCCTATCCCTACCTTTATAACCCAATTTAGTTTTTTTTTTTATTGCAATCACTTTCGCCTGTCAATGTCCCCTCAATGATGCCTCAAACAAATGACCGTTGTTTCTTGTTCCGTGTCATCTCCGGTATGTTCTTTTAGCATGTAGGTCGAGACTGAATGATCTCATGTCTTTTCAACAGCGGCAGGATCAGGATATGGGCTCACCGTGTCACCATTATGGGACGCAGAGGAAGCCGCTATGATCTCATGAGTCTTAAGTGACATGACAGCATGGTCACCTCACAGGCCTTCGCACGCAGTTCCTCCCCGGAGACTATGTTTAAGTGCAATGTACAGAGGCTGCTTGCATCGGTAAGCACTGTTGTTGTCAAACGGTAGCCCTAACTATTCCTCTATTAGAAGGAAATGGATCTGCGCTTAAGCGTGTTTCATACTGCTTGCTTGTGGTCGGCGCGGTCTACGTGGCATCGGCGGTGCCACAGTGCAACCGTGACTGCATATAAGGGTCCGCACAGGGAGCGAGGAGCTGCGTACCTTCAAGATGTTGTAACAACGCGGATGAAGCTGCACGGACCGCATCGCTATGGTGAAAGAATGCTCACTCCATTCCTCAAGGCGCTCTGACTGCAAATACTATGAAATTACCCGACATTTGCAGAGACTGTGAATCTGCACCGCAAAGGCCCTCACATAGTAAAGAAGTACAGGGTGCATACACTAAATGTGGATGGACAGTCCACAGTGCTTTGCCTCTTACAGTCTAGATCTTTCACCAGCTCTAGGTAGACAGTAGACACTAGGTAGACAGATGAATTGAGTGGTGCAAGGACGTGCATTATGTGGATGTATGCTGAGGCCCGCTATTCCAGTATATTTGTCTATGCGGAACCCCAGCGGAGTCCGGTCCATGTATTGTATGACTGGACCATGATTGAGCCGCTGTAGGGTCCCCAAATAAGTTTTTATCATAAATCGATCAATACAGACTGTATTAGATCCCCACGTGGGGTATCATTGGAAACCCACACTCATTGGCTACAACCCTGTCCAAAATCTTTCGAGATCGCCAAATGATTGACAGAGCTAGAACCCCGGGAGTCGGGGGTGGTAATCTGACTCTGCCGTGTACTTTGGCACAGGCCTCACATATCGGCATGTAACTCGAGAACCGCTGAACGGATTTTATCGCCTGAAACGGCAATCGACAGGCAACAAATAGGGCTTTAATTATATATATTGTATTAAAGGAAATGCACACCCGAGCCGCTAGTGGCGCGTCGCAAACCGTCCTCAAGAGGGCCCACATGTGGATTGGATGTTAACCTCTTAAGCCCGACGAGACCGGTACCGGTCCCAAAATGACATCACGTCATAAATCAATCTCTCCAGACTGTTTGACAAAAGTAACGTTTTATTTTTCAAATGTATTCAAGTATAAACATCATTACCATGTCACAACAGCAGTTATAATGTATATGATCATCAATACGTTAGTTTACCAATAGGTTAAAGTGTTATTAGATAGATTTTCGTTTTCGTTTTGGTGTTGTTTAGTTCGCGAAAGTCGACCATTTTGGAAAGATTTTACGTCGGGAATTGTAGTTTTTTCGAAGAGAACACCAAGAGCTTTCGATGAACGTTGGAATCTTTCCAAACGACACTTCCCAAAGGCCTCTATGGGGTTTCAAGCAAATTACTTCGGTATGAATTTTATTTTTTTTATCCACTTTTTCTCCTTATTTTCTATTTTTCTCCCATCCCAATTTCGTATTTCCAATTCTCCCCTCCCCTGTCTTGAACGTTGCTAGACTATGCCTACCACTGGTCGGCTGTAGTGAGGATAGAAGCCTTGCATCACGTGTCACCTCCGGTACACGAGGAGGCAGCCTGTCGCATCTTTTCACCACAACAGCTTGAATCTCAGTGGCGAGGAGTAATGCGTGGGAGGCTCACGCTGCCTCCAATACTTCCTGTTTCCGCCGTACCGGCGTCACCCAACCGACCTGTAGGAGTCGCTGTCCACAACGTCCAATCCCCACCCACCGGCTTTCCCACCCTCTAACACTGCCAATTGTGTTAGTATGACGGCCGGCCAAGCCGGTAGCAACGCCCAGAGCTGGGCTCGATACCAGCATCTCCTGCGTTAGTGGCGAGTGCCTTGCCCACTGCGCCACTCAGCCGCCCTTCTGTATGAATTTTTTTAATATCTCTTATTACTCTGGATAATAAACCACAAAACTTAACGTTATTGACATATATTGAAGCACAGTTAGTTTCTCTTCCCTATTTTTAGCATGTAGCAACAATTATATTTGAAATTTGTTTAAAAATGGTGGCACCCTGGCAAAAATTAAAAAGCTACTGTACAGTAGATTTCATTATCTGTTCTTATGCTCGCCTGGTGATACTATATCCAAATTGAACTCGGGCATTTGGAATATAAGATTTGGCACAATCCATAAATGTGCGAATTGGCTATAATAAGGTAATTTTTAAGCTTGCTATTCTATATTCTATAATAATATAGTGCAGTACTACGGGGTATTGCACTACCACCCCTGCAGGAGGTGCAAATCCAGAGCCTGCAGAATAATGAAAGATCCCCACTGTTCTGAAGGTCCAGATTAACACATAGAGTCTGCGTTTATTATTTTGTATAACTTATATATTGTTTATATATATAAGATATATATTTTCACGTCATCTGTTTACCTACCAGTATTCATCATTCGCTTATTTGTATATGTTCCACTCTTAACGCCGTAGACAGCATGAGCGCATGCGCGGGGTTCTTGGGACATGCCTGGACAGAGTGTGTGTTATAGAAGAAATGTTTTGGCAGCAGTAACAGGACGGCAAGCAACGTATCTTGACAGAGAGCTGTACAGCTAATTAGATACCACATAATATTGTCGAGCCACTATTGGCACAGTATAGTGACTTGTTCGAGCGAAGTAACGTTGAGAGACTTATAGCTGAACCCAGCGGCGTTCTGGATTTAACTACCTATTGAAGACGACATGCGGGTTGGCCTAAGTGTACAAGGGCTAACTAGCTAGCAACCATGCCAACAGGCTTTTTGGACTAATAGCTATTAATCCTGCCATCGGGCGCTAGGAATACAGGAACCCGGTCCGTACGAGACACTCCTCACCAGCGACGACAGGATTATCCCAAGTTTGTCTGCGGCTCTCTGGAGTAGGAGCTCCAGAGAATTACCGTCTCCACCCGCCATCTTGCTTTCCCCGTGCTGCTCGCTTCTTCTCACTCCATTCCAAGCATCAATGGTCGAGTACTCGTAGTTCAGGACTATCGTTACCTCTGACATTGTTGCATTGACATTATCGTATTAAAGGAGATCTGCGCTATGTACAATATGTATGCTTTCTATTACTATTAAAGTGATTATTCAACTTTGTATCACTGTCCCCTCGCAGTTAATAGAGTGTCCGCCATTTTGTGTACCTATACTGTCTGGCTAATTAATATTCTTTAGTAGTGGTTTAATCTAGCATTTCAATACAGTCAGGGTTGTGTAGCCCCTTACCTACACCCACCACCCCAACAACAGCCTGTTCAAGCTGCTGTGGTCAGGCAAACGCCTGCGCACACCAGCAACTAGGACAGAGAGACTTCTTCCCCCAGGCCGTTCGAGTCTTGAACACTGAACTCTCCACACACAAGCACACATGAGCACACACACAACACACAACACACATACTGTATACGCTCACACATAACAGTCATTTTAGCACACACGCACGCACGCACGCACGCACGCACGCACGCACCCACGCAAGCACGCACGCACGCACGCACGCACGCACGCACGCACGCACGCACGCACACACACACACACACACACACACACACACACACACACACACACACACACACACACACACACACACACACACACACACACACACACACACACACACACACACGCTGCACACGCTCACACTCAACGGTCACTTTACACAATGGAAAGGTGACTTAAAAAAACAAAAAAAAACAGGAGTGGTTCTTGTATAGTAATAGATGGATATAGCAAGATACTGATGCATAAGGATATATAGTATAACTGTATATATTGTATAGTATAGTATTGTATAGTAGTGTACATAAGACCCAGTGCCTCATCCGTAGCTTAACACTGTATTGCACTATCGCAGGACCTTAGCATGACTTTTACCATGTAATGCATTTGAAAACTTTTATGTACATTATACCTGTTATGTCTTATTACTCTTATTACTTGTATTATTGCACAATCACTGCGGGCATGACCACCCGCTTTCACTGTATGCCTTGTATACCGTGACAAATAAAACTCTTGACTTGACTTGAATATTTCAAATGGCATTGGTCCGGATGGGAGAATTCAGTACTGTATCTACAAAACCTTCTGTTTAATCATCTTCCCTTTATTCACTTCCTTAGATTATTTGTACACATGATCTCAAGAAGGTACTGAATGAGATCAGTGGCAGTTCTTTATGTCTGGTCATTTTTAGCATGGTGTTATTCACTGTCAAAAATGCAAAGAAAAATCATAATTCATATTCTCCTTTGTTTCATCACAATTTAAGCAAGCCTAGTAATAGACACAATATTTATGACACTGGGAATACATTCACTGAGGTCCATAGATGTCCCTAGATACCAAGAATATGCAAATTACTTTTAGAAGTGGAGCAATATTCCATTTACTTAGGTACTGTATGTATTTTAGGCGGATTTTCAGAAAATAGGGCTCCGGGCTTAAGAGGTTAAGAGGTTAATGTTGTGTTTCTTTTTCAAATGTAGCCAAGAGTAAAGACATTAACCCTATCAAAACAGCAGTCAAAGTGTATATTTTAATTTTTACCGATGTTTTTAAGATTTACCGAAAACAAGAATTTAGCGGAAAAAAGCTAATTGTATCTCTTTTATCGTAAAACCGTGAGGAAATAACTAAATACAGAATTAACACTGCCCTTGGAAAGAGGAGCTTTTTCCCCTATCCATCGATGTATGATTTGGCCATAATAAGGTCAAGGTCAAGTTCAAGGTCAAATATGAATTTATAATTAAAATGGATTATAATTGATTACTGTATCTACAAATCCTTCAGTTTAATCATCTTCCATTTATTCATTTGCTTAGATTTGTTGTACACTTGATGAATGAATGAATGAATGAAAACTTTATTTAACAGATTGCAGAATGGGTACAATACAGTACGGCTCAATACACACAATTGTTAAGGGGATGCAGACCTGAGAAAGACGTTTGTCTTGTTTACATCAGGGTCCCCCATTTTCAATTCATATAGACATTTATGACATACACAACATACATGACATTTATGGCATAGGGACATATAGGTATTTAGTACTGATACATTTGTGACATAAACGGTATTCAAATATACAGTACTGTTACCCCTAGATCCTGACAGAGTATATACATATGATGGGGAGGGGACTGTACATTAGGAGGGGGTGGGTGGGTGGGAGAGAAATATACATACGGCGGGAGGGAATATATCCATGCGGTGGGGAGGAGACTGTCTATTAGGAGGTGGTGGGTGGTTTGGGCATTTACGGTGGCCAGTTTCGAATTGCAGCCTCCCGTAGGTGCTCTTTAAGAGTGGTTTTGAATGTGGGTAGGGATTCACATTCCTTTACAGCTTTGGGTAGGGCGTTCCACATTGATGTGGCATAATTGCGAAACGTGTTTAGTCCCTTGTTTGAGCCGAATCTGGGTTTAACATGATTTGTTGAGCTTCCTCTGGTGTAGTGGTTGTGGTATTCACTGACCTTTGGGAAGTATTTTGACATGTACATGGGTACCTTAGCCGTATAGTGTATCTTGTAGACCAGGCCCATTGCAAGTTGCTGTACTCTGTCGTCTACTCTAAGCCATCCTAGGTTGTCAAAGTGGGCAGGGGTGAGGTGGGTTCTGGGGGTAAGGTCAAGTAGTAGTCTGACAAGTTTGTTTTGTGATGTTTGTAATCTTGTTTTTAGTGCCTTTGAGGTGCTTTGGTACCATGAGGTGCACGCATAGTCGTAGTACCCTTGAATGAGTGCTCCTGCCAGAGTCTTCAGGGTATTCTTGTTTACCAGAGAGGAGATCCGGTACAAGAATCTAGTTCGTTGGTTGACTTTTTTTTATTACATTGGATGCCATTTTGTCACAAGAAGGTGGTAAACAGGTGGTAAACAGTGATGCCAGTAACTTGTTACTAAGTAACTAGTTACTCTAATCTGATTACTTTTTTCAGTAAATAGTAATCTAACTTGTTACTTTTTACAAGCCAGTAATCTGATTACAGTTACTTTCAAGTGGCTGTGCGTTACTATTTAGTTACTATCTCATAATGCTGATGATAAGAGAGCCAGGGGTACCGTACAGTCAGCTAGACCGGAGATGGGACGTGCGCTCACGCACGCACACATGTTTACGTTTATAGCTGATTTTAGAATGGCTTCAGCATGAAGTTAAATAAACTATCCAGTTCGTTTTATAGTGTAATTTGGCTACTTGAGAGAGAGTGAGAGAGTGAGAGTGAGAGTGAGAGAGAGAGATTCATGTTACGCGCGACTTGCGGAGTACGCACTGAGTCCGTTGTCTCAGAATGGATTTGGTAGAGAGAGCGAGAGAGGTAGAGGTAGAGAGAGAGAGAGACTGGATAACGTTATCACCTAATGAGACGGGTGATGTTGCTTCGCAGAAGCAAAAAAGTCCCCTGAAAACTCCGATTGAGTCCATTCAAATGCTCAAACATATCTGCCATGTATGCCAATTTGGCAAGCCACTGAGCATCACAGATACTATGTGAAAGATCACATCATGATGACCTGTCTGAGCAGCCAATCATGATTTATGACATTATGCACTTTCAATAAAGCATTATAAAGAAATGAGCTCAGTGAGCGAGCCCGGTGGTTGCACAATTGTAACATGGTGTTATTAACCGGCAAAGATGCAAAAAAGAAAGTCATAATTTATATTCTCCTTTGTTTCATCACAATCTACTCAAGCCTAGTAACAGACACAATATTTCTGACACTGGGAATACATACCCACAGGTCCCTATGTTCCTATAGATACCAAGAACATGCAAATTGACCTTGTAGAAGTGGAGCAATCTTCCATTTACTTGGGCATGTACTGTACCTTTAGGCGAAATATCTGAAAATAGGGCTACAGCTTAACAGGTTAAAGACATACCAAGTAGTTTGTCACTAGAGTGCCGTTTATAAACGCTTTATCACAGCATGTAGATAAGACAAATATGTCTAAGCATTGCAGATCAAATATGACTCAAAATCCAGTGATATCATATCAAACTTGCTAAAATGTTGTCAGAAACATATTTTAGGTTCAACTTCAGGTAGAAAAAGAGAAAGTTGACAAGCCGCCATTTTCTTTTTGAAATGCTGAATAATATTATGTAGTATATGTACGTATTTGTAATACGTACACATTGTACAATACAATTCAATACAATATGTAAATATATTACTTATAACATGCATTTGCTGCCCAAAGGTTGACGCCCAGAAATGTCCCGGGCAGCAAAATAGAAAGAAATATACAAGCAGAGGGAGGGGTCTCAGATAAACACACCTCCACACTTGTAGTGAGTCTTAAGTGATGATTGAGAGGGACTATGATTTTATGAGTCTATACATTGTTCTTTGGGGGGTAATTATATTAATTATACCTTTAAATACCAATGTAATGCAATGCCAACAGGGACGAAACACATTTTAAGCTGTTGCACTGGCAAATCAGCTGGCTTAGAAATTAAGGTGATCGCTTTGGGCCTTCTTGAAGAGAAAATAGTGCTGCATTTTGATACCAAAGTGTCCTGTGTCAGACATTAAATCCGGGTGATCCAGGCTAATGCTCTTCTACCTCTACCGCTGGTCCTCGTCCTCCTGGTCTGCCTCCGCCCATGCGTTGCTGTGTTTATCCTCAGATAATCATTAGCAGTTGTCTGTAGTGTTGTCTTATCAGTTACAAACAGGTACAAGTGGAATGTAAATGCTCCCGATTGATCCACTAAGCGCTCCCAATGTGAGCACAGGCCACTGTCTAGTCACACTGGGCCCTGGGAGGAGACCGCTCACAATCAATAGCTCTTCCTGTGACACTTGTTCCTGCTAAATCCTACACTGCGAGTCCCAGAGAGAAGCTTATTCAATGTGAATGTGAGAAGAGGCCTGTGTAAGGAATCATTAAAATCTAAATAAACACTGTGTGCTACGATCATAGTCATCTGTGTGATTTGCCCCCATGGTAGAACTGCACAATAAC
>NC_140173.1:131586566-131661566 GCF_963971535.1 Notolepis coatsorum
CCCCCCCGCATGCGTGCGCGCACAGCCGCACACACACACACACCAGCGCTCCCCTCCCCCGTTGTCAACTCAGGCAACTTCCTGACATTAACATTAAACAAAAATCCCAAACCATTAAAAAAAAAATCCTTGTATTCAAACAAGCAGCTAAAATGAAGTGTGCGTGGCAGCACTCCAAATAAATGAAAATCTTATTAGCATCACAACAGCGCTTGTGGCAAAACACTGAGTGATTTGAAACGTGTGCCCGGCTGTCTGCTAGTGCGGCTGACAGATGAGTTAAGGAAGATGTAGGGGTCTTGGTGTGGAGCAGGAGGTGGGGTGGGGGGGCAGACCCTGAGCTAAATCCCCATCAAAATGAGTAATCTTACATAATAATATCCTCATGTGTCTTGATAAGAGCAAGCCCTGAGCAAGGCGACAGCATCCGCCAGTGTGGTCTATGAAACCCCAATAACAACGTTATGGCTCTGGAGGGCAACTATATCCTCGGCAAATATGCTCTGTGCTCCTCTCATTTGGCGGCTATATCTTCTTTAATGGCATCAATAACAACGGCTATCACCATAACCGCACCCACAGCAACCATCCTTCCAGAGCCCATTATGTGAAAGAGCACTAAGATGGCTGCCATGGACGAGGCATTCACGTCGGAGTGCTGCTGGGTTATACCTCAGCCACGAACGGGCGACACATGACCTGCAGACAATATATACAGGTCTCCCGCTGACTTCACGAGGTATCCCCTATTGTTTTAACTAGGAGGTAATTAACTGCCTCGGTCAATAGGAGAATGGACAGCCGGCCTGTGAGGTGGTTATAGGTCCCAGGGGGTAGGACTGAGGTGAGAGAGGGCATGACAGAGGCCATCCATCCAGCCTCAACGGCCTCCGAGACTCACGACTACTGGAGGCACATACTCATTTCAATTATTGATGAGGGGGGGGGGGGGACTTTAGTTCTCTAGTTGTAATCAAATTATGCTGTCATTGATAATAATGTGTCTATCGTGATATAGCTGCTACATAAACATTGGGAATGACGTAAACGTATGTACATGTGTTTGTGTACTATGTATGTGTGTCCATGCATGCCTGTGTATGTTGGAGAATACGTGTGCTTGAGAATGAACATGTGTTGGTGGGTGTTAATCAGATAAGCTAAACACGCTCCCTTTATTTTTTAACACGGTATAATATGGAGAGTTGCCGGCGTTCTGTAAATGGCTCCCCGGCTAATGATTTGTGCCGAAGCGAGGGAGAGAAAAGGGAGAGATACATGTTTGAGTGGAGAGGTTGAGGGGCGTCTCTTTCAGAGCTGCCCCTTCCATCTGCGAATAAAAGCCTGAAAAGGAGCCACGACGACAGGCTAGAAGTGAGTTCGACCGGGCTTTGAAAACGCTGCCTCTTCTCCGGGCCTCGGTGCTAGAGAAGGGGAAGGTAGAGAGAGAGGGGGCTGGTGCTACAGAGTACAAAGAGCTCCAAGGTGTGCACTAGGTATTCAGTAATTGGTAAAAGAAGCTTCATTTCTCGCTGTGCTCCCCCCCCCCCCACGTCTTTTTACTGGCTCTGACAATCCTGATGCTTTTAATAGGGGGGGAGGATGAGTGTGTGTTTGTGTGTGCGTGTGGTGTTCTATGTGCCTGCCCTGAAATGCCCCCCCCCCCCCCAGCACCAACCAGTCTGGCTCTGTGCTCGGCCCTTCCTAACCCTCCCTCCTTGTCTCCCTCTCTCACCCCTCACACACAAAATAATAGAAAAAGAGAAGCATTAACCATATTCTTTGCCATTCTCTCCTTTTGAATGCCTCAAATCCCTCCTAGCTTTAATCATTTCTGGATCAGGCCGAGTCCAAACAAGGCAGAGCCATTTTCTACTCTCAATTACTCCCTTAACGACATCAAAAAGAGAAAGGATTCAGGAGTAGTGCGGAGAGAAGGAAAGTGACAGGGAGAAAATTCATCTTCATCCACCTAAATGCTACAGTATGAATGTGTCGAAAAGGCTTTCTTTCTGAAATTCCGGTAATAAGAGATGGTTCTGACTCTTGCTGGTTTCTGTGGCTGTAGTACATGTACCGCTACGCTTTGCTAGCTTATCCCTGTTGAACTTTTGAGACGTCTGAATAATTTTTACAACGTTGGGGTGAGTGTTTGACAAATAAGTGGTTTGCATTTCATATTTTACTGCTATTACCCACCTAATCAATCTCTCCATAGAGCATGGGAAGGTACCATCAGATCTAAAGAGTGCTAGAGTAATTCCACTACATAAGAAAGGTAATAAGTCAGACAAGGGTAACTATAGACCAATTAGTATTTTAAGTGTACTATCAAATGTCATAGAAAAAATGAACAGTGACTGCTCTACATGCACCTCCGAGGCCTTGGATCAGTTATTCACCGTCGTCTGTCCGTGGTCCTGTCAACTGATTAACAGTATTAACAGACTGTTAACAGATTAACAGTCAACGCGGTTTCATTGCTGGGTTAAGTACTTCTATTCTATTCACATAATACGCTTACTTCATATATCTACTCCATTCACATATATGCTTACCACTTGTATCTATTGCTATGTCCGCCCACTACAATCTCATGAGCTGTCTAACGCCTGTCCCGTCTCCCTGTCCCCCTATGACTTGCTGTCCTGGAGTGCTGACCGGAGTGTCGGACGTCCCGTGATGAAGGCCGGGAGGTTGCGACCCCCTCTGCGTGCCCCCCTGTCTCCGGAGGTCTCGTAGTGGTGACCGGAGTGCCGGATGTCCCGCGATGATGTCGGGGAGTTCGCAACCCTCTCTGCGCCGCCCCCTATCTCCCTGTCTCCGGCTGTCCCTGAGCAATGACCGGAGTGTTGAATGTCCCGTGACTAAGACGGGGAGGACGTGACCCTCTTTGCGCCGCCCCTGTGCCTCAAATAGATCCGCTATCAGCTCTATCTTTAATCTTTCAAAATGTTCAGTTGCTATCGCTATTAGCTCTATCTTTCAAAATGTTCAGTTGCTATTGCATGCACTCATCTGTGTTTCACTACACACATGAGTGCATGCTTACCAACTGTCCGTCTGCAACACTACTATCACCAACATCTAAGAAGGGAGATCCCCCCTTGAATGGCCCTTCTAAGGTTTCTCTCCTCCACACTGCCTGTGGAGCTTTTTTCCCTATTGTTAGGTTTTAGTGAGTTTTTCCTTACCTTCGCGTGGGGTATGTCTGGGAGTGCTTGCATTCTTTCATTTATTTGCATTCATCTAAAAATGTTTGGACCTTATGGTGTTCTTGTTCTGTTCTTGACTTATTGTTATGTTTTCTACTTGACTTGTTTAAAGAAGACCTGTACGGCCCATCGGGACATTAACGTGTGTTGTCGGGCCTTATAAATAAATTTGATTTGATTTGATTTGATTTAGATCAATACATATTTAGTGAGTAACAATATCCTATTTGAGCATCAGTCAGGCTTTAGACAATCTCATTCCACTGAGACTTGTCTGGTGTATTTGACTGACTTCATCAGAAAGGAGATTGATGCAAAGAAATTCTGTGGAATGATCATGTTGGACCTACAAAAGGCCTTTGATACGGTTGACCATAGTGTCCTTTTATTTAAATTGAAGGCGATTGGGTTTAGTGGGTCAGCCTTGAACTGGGTCATCTCATATCTATCAGGCAGGTCTCAGATGGTAGATGTAAACGGGACCTACTCCTCAGCCAAGGCGATCACCTGCGGGGTGCCTCAAGGGAGTGTCCTGGGGCCTCTCTTCTTTCTCATTTACATAAATGATATGAAGAATGCCTGTTCATCAGCCCTCTTTCTTTATGCGGATGACTCAGCCATTCTGGTCTCCCATAAGGACTTGGCAGTAGTGGAGAGGACCCTTAGTGAGGAGCTATCAAATGTGCAGACATGGCTGTCAGATAACAAACTATCTCTTCATCTAGGGAAAACAGAGGCCATCCTGTTCGGATCAAAGAAACGGCTTGGTAAAGAAATTGAAATGAAGGTAAGAGTAGGTGAGAAGCAAATAACAAACAAGGATTCTGTAGTATATCTAGACTGCATACTTGAAAAAAAAAAGCCCACACTAAAATCTGCCAGAAAATGAGATTCCTAGCTAGAAAAGGGGAACTACTGGACCAGGCAACACTTAAAATGCTAGCGGGCGCATTAGTACAAAGTCACTTTGACTATGCTGCCACCTCCTGGTTTAGTGGTCCTGAAAAACAAAACTTCAGACAGCTCAAAACTAATTAATGAGAGTAGTCCTTAAGCTACCTCCACGCACTCACCTATGGCCAACTTTCTTTAGGCAACTAAACTGGCTTCCGGTCAATAAAAGGGTAATTCACATTAAATTAGGTCTTACACACAAGATAGTTCAAAATACAGGTCCGAAATATCTATCGAATTACTTTAATCGATTACATGACAATCATTCATATTCCACTAGATTCCACTAGATTCCAAAATTCAACTCACTAATGGGCACAAATACTTTTTTATATTCTGCGGCATTGGAGTGGAACAAGCTTCCAGTGGCCCTGAAAAACATCAAAGAGGGGGGAAGCTTTAGACGTGCCACAAAGAAATGGCTAGCCAGTGAAGTATTGAATAGCCACGTCTAGGAAGGAGAAGGTAGGGCGTGTTTTATGGGGTTGCTATATGTTTTATTATGATGCTCTATGTTTTTATTATGATAATCTATGTTTTATTATGATGCTCTATGTTTTATTATGATGCTCTGTTTTATTATGATGCTCTATGTTTTATGATGTCTGTCCATGTCCAAAATCAGGGACCATGATGGAAATAAGATAAGTGCTTGCACTTTCTCATGTTTTTATCCCTTGGATGCTGTCTTTTACTCCACAATAAAAACCAATCAATCAATCAATTTAGCTAATATAAAATGCTTCTGAGTGACTCAAATGAAATGACATGACGTACCTTCACCCCGAGAGAACATTTCAGTCTGTGTTAATTTGCCCGGCTGTGATATAAACTAGCAAAGATTAGCGGTACATAGGCTACAGCTGTGATATAAGCTAGCAAAGCGTAGTGGTACATATAGGCTACAGCTGTGATATAAGCTAGCAAAGTGTTACGGTACATATACAGCTATGATATAAGCTAGCAAAGCGTTGTGGTACATATACAGCTGTGATATAAGCTAGCAAAGCGTAGCGGTACATATACAGCTGTGATATAAGTTATACAAAGCGTAGCGGTACATACAGGGAACAAACTTAACTTTTTGACTTACCAGCCATTTGGCTGGTAGATTTTTAAAAGTACCAGCCGGGCAGATTATTTACTAGGCAAAAATTATAAATAGCTTTTTAGTATATCGCCATGTGTTATTATTACATATAATACTCTCATATGCTATTTTCAATTAATATCATAAACAACATAAGGAATATTAACATACTTTTGAGTGGACTGAAGGAATGAGTCAGTGTTAATAGTTTTAAATGCAAATAATTTATTGAAACATAGAAGTGGGGTCGGGACACACATTTTATTTCTATTTTTTAAACTGTTTTAACCATGTAGTGTAGCACTTTGGGATCCCAGTGAACAAAAAGTGCATTACAAATCCAATCTATTATTATTATTATTATTATGTGTGGCTGCCGCCCTGGTGGACATCTGTGCTCTACTGAGTGCACCTTTCTAGTCTAGAGAGAGAGCGCTGATTCCCCGTAGCTGAACAGGGTTGCATTTTGTCAACACAAGTTGGAACCCTGGAGGAAGCGATATAAGGAAACGAATTGCTCCGCTAATCGCTCATGTTGACCCCGCCCCCAAGTCGCTCTCCGCTCGCTCACCGCTCACCTTGAATCGAGCGCTCCCCGCTCCCCGCGTCACATCGCTCGGCAGATTTTTATTTATTTTTTTGAGCATGGTGTAAATTAGCTCAAACTACAACAGTCTACACCCCCTGGGCCCATTAACAATTGTTTGTATTGAGCCGCATTGTAATTGTACCCATTCTGCAATGTTAAATAATGTTGTTTATCCATTCACTAGCTCTATTAAGCGATGATAGCTAGCCTAGCCACAATGCTATGGTCGCTGCCATTAACGTTAGCATGTAAGCTAACGACAACAACAATGGCGTCAAAACAGGATGTGAGTGACAAAGCCTGAACAGGATATCACAGGTTCACCCTTCTCATTGGTTGAAATGGCCTTCATGTTTGTACATCGCCATCTGTTGCTTTGGCATTGTACTACATGTATATTACATCAGTGTTAAACCACTGTGAGCGGCCTGGAGGGTGTGGATTGGAGCGGAGGAGAAGCGGTAGATGCAGTGTATTTTGTTAGACGCCAGGTGGCGGGCAGACCTTAAATTCTAATCGCCAAAGAATAAATCTACAAGCCAGTGGCGCTGGGCGTGTAACTATTTTGTACCCTGGGTACATATACAGCTGTGATATAAGCTAGCAAAGCGTAGTGGTACATATACTAGGGTGACCAAACGTCCTCTTTTGCCCGGACATGTCCTTTTTTCATGCCCTGTCTGCATGGGGGGGGGGGGGGGGGGGGGTTATAAATACATGAAAATGTCCGGGTTTCATTGTTTTTCAGTTTCAGTTTCACAGCACTTTGCGATCATCTGAAGGCTCGGGACTGCATTTTTCGCATTAATTACAGAATTAAAGTGATATTTGTTGCCGTTCGAATGCCATCTGGATCGACAAAATCCGTGCCTCGGTTCTCGAGTTACATGCCGATATGTCAGGCGTGCAACTTTTTATGCGCGCGCGTGAGATTATCAACCCGGACTCCCGAGGCTCCAGAAGTCAATCATTCACCGATTGTGAAAATGATTGGTCAGCGTTGTAACTTGTAGCAAACAATGAGTGTTGACAAGTGAAGACAGGATCAAGTGATAAAAATTCCGAATGAATTTACTTGGATGAGGAAATGGAGAGCTTTTTTCTTGGCACACGGTTTACCCGGATGTCTCTATAAGACTAATTTCTGAATGGATTTCTATAAAATTTGGACCTGTACTACATTATACTTCAGGCTATGGATTTGCAGTGTTTTCCAGCTTATACAAAAATATTATTTTGGAATATTGCAACTACTACACAAAAAAGTTCAAGTTCAACTCAAGTTCAGCCATATGTTACTCATTAGCACTAAAAGTGATTTTTCTTTATTGTGTAAGAAACTTCAGAATGTTATCTTTCAAAAGAGACCAGGCTTATATGCATGTGCTATAAGCATAAAGTATAAGGATAAGCTTTGAAACAAAAGTATACAGTCCTCAAGTTCAAGTAAAAAAATTGCCACTTTTCTGGGCGCATGTTATGTGGTTAAATTTGGGATATTGCAACCACTACAGAAAGATTTGAGTACACAAGTTCAAGTTCAACTCAAGTTCAGACCTATATGCTACTCTATTTCATTAGCACTAAAAGTGATTTGGTAACACTTTATAATAACACTCAGTTATAAGACCTTTATAAGGTATTTGTAGATAATGAACTAATCATGAATAAACCATTTATATACATTCGTAAATTATTATTAAATAATTTATAACTATATTTGTATACCATTTACAAATTAGTTCTACATTATTTATAACTCATTATCAACATTGTTTGTACTTGATTTGTTCATCATTAAATAAGTAAGGGATAATGTATAGCTACGAGGTCATTGTCGCAAAATAATTGACCGACACAGAGTTTAAAATACCGAGCCGCCTCGGCGAGGTGTTTTAAACGTCAGTGACGGTCAATTATTTTGCGATGATGACCAAGTATAGCTATACATTATCCCGCTTATTACATGGCTAACTTACTAACAATATACCTAATTCATTTTACAAAATCGACAAGACGAGATAATGCAGACGCAGTTGTTCTGTGGCTCTGTCAGCCCAAATAAAGTGATTATTATTATCGCCGGCAGCCCGGCAGGTGTGTCTAATTGCACTGAAACAGTGTGTGTCAGTGGGGCTTGATTACTCCAGCTGCGAAAAAACAATAATATCCGGTGGTTATCGAAAAATAATTTACCGCTGTCGGGGGCTATTGACTAATCACAATCAAGCATTTCGGCGAATGTTAAAACGCCATGTAATAATGTTGTTTAATGTGTAGTAACACATTTGTAGATGCTTTGAAAAATGGATATGAAAAAACGACTATACTGTACCTCCATTTATTTGTTCATGTTCAACAAATGATTTGTTAAGACATTCATAAAACATCTATAAACCATTTACAGATGCTATTGTGTGCCCTAATCTAAAGTGAAGCCTATTCATCATTAACAAATGTCTAATACAGTTAATTATTTGTTCACTTTTTCATCACCTGTTACAAATGTTGTAGACAGCTTTCGGATACACCCTTCTTTGTGGCATCAAACAGTGACAGAATTAGGACTATAGATAAATTAAATGTGCACACATAACATAGTGTAACTTGGGGGGCACTAGGACCCCCCCAAAAGAAATAGTTTAGCCTGCTCATACCTTAAAAGCGCGGGGCAGCACGAATAACTTGGCTCTGCTAATGTATATCGTGCTTCCATTCAAACAGACGGCAACAAACGTGAAGTCAAGTCTCACTCGCGTGAGACCTCCTCTACATACTCTGGCAATACCTGGGTCCTAGTGCCCCCCATGTTACACTATATGTTATGTGTGCACATGTATTTTATATGTTAATAAAATTGCATTTATCTATAGTCCTAATTCTGTCACTGTTTGATGTCACAAAGAAGGGTGTATTGGAAAGCTGTCTACAACATTTGTAACAGGTGATGAAAAAGTCAACAAATAATGAACTGTATTAGACATTTGTTAATGATGAATAGGCTTCACTTTAGATTAGGGCATACAATAGCATCTGCAAATGATTTATAGATGTTTTATGAATGTCTTAACAAATGAATGAATCGTTTTATTTTCGGTCTTTGTTTACAGATAAATCAAAAACACACATGTGTGGACTTTCAAAAGGAAAAGAAAAAAAATCACAAATGTACATATTCAAAGTAAGCTCACACACAAAATCCAAACTCAATGACCGAAAAAAGGAATAGGCTGAAGCACATGCTTATTTTTGCCTATCATTTACAATTCTTAAAAACTAAATATACTTTAATATAAGAAAGAAAAACTTAAAATATGCCGCAAGATATAATAAAAAAAAATCCATAATCTTTTAAGAGAAAAAAAATGATTTCTTTTAATGTTTTACTCAAAACTGTACTCCTGAATTATTTGATCCTTCAGGGCCTTTTTAAATCTCCCCTGAGAAGTGCACAACTTCAACCCGTCACTAAGACTATTCCACAATTTAACTCCCAAGATTGAAACACATCTAGCTTTTACATTAGTTCTTACCTTTTTACATGTTTTAAGAATACACAACCCTCTTAAATTATACTTTCCTTCTCTTGGTTGAAAGATACATTGAATACAAGCTGGTAGGTTCTTACTCTTAGCACGAAAAATGATCTCCAAGGTTTTTATGTAAACCATATCTACACATTTTAATTTGCAGGACTTTATGAATAATGGATTTGTCGATTCAAGGTAACTAGCTTTATTTATTATTCTAATAGCTCTTTTCTGTAGTTTAATAATAGGATCTATATTTGTTTTATAAACATTCCCCCAGACCTCAACACAATATGACATGTATGGCACAACAAGTGAAAAATACAATATATGCAAACATTTCTGGTTTAACAGCTCCCTTGTTATATAGCATTACTGGCAATCACGTCTCGCTCTGCCATATTGAGATAACTCTTATCTCCTAGCACTTAATGTGCTCACGAAACAAACAAATGCACTCACATGCACGTGACCAGGCCACGCCCCTGCGTCTCCCTATATCATTTACATTTACATTTACATTTAGTCATTTAGCTGACGCTTTTATCCAAAGCGACTTACAAGTTCTGTACGACAAGCCATCAGGAAGGGCACAACTCTATCAGCTGAGCAACAATGTTCATCAAAGTGTTGAGTGCTACAGTGTAGGTTAGTTTATTAGGACAAGTGCATGACAGTACGGTTAGTTAGGGTTAGATTATTATTATTTTTTTTTTAATTCAGATAATGGTTGAAGAAGTGCGTCTTTAGTCGACGGCGAAAGATTGGACGTGATTCGGCTGTCCTAACTGGGGTGGGTAGTTCATTCCACCATTGTGGGGCAAGGACTGAGAATAGGCGACTTCTCTTTGATGACCCTCCCGGAGCTTGGATAGGAGTAGGTCTGAGGCGGCCAGAAGATGCAGAGCGTAGGGGTCTTGAGGGTGTGTAGTTAGAGACCATTGACCGGAGGTAGGCGGGAGCGGTTCCCGGAAATGGTCACGCTCCACCATCCTCTTTTTGTTTCCAACACGGAAGTAGCAGTGCACTCCGTGAACTAGTTGTTATATATCGTATAGCTCCGCTCTGCGTCATACTGTAATACTCTTCCATATCAGTATTAGCACTGAATACATTTTCACATGCACCTTTACACACCTCATCTGTCTGGCCACACCCCCATCCGCTCCTCTACATAAGCAGGGGTGTGGCCATACTAACAGCTCCTTCTTTGTTTTTCACCACGGCAAGTGTCTGTATACACCACTTTGAGACTGCTGAAATATTGAAGAAAGGAATAGGAGCTGCATTGACATTGTTTCTTTTTTTCTCTCTCTCATCAATTTAAGAGAAAAAAGCTAAGTTATAATGTCTTCTTCGGGGGGTTCGAGCGCTCGCAACGTCACCCTTCACCAAAGGTTCTCCATTGCCGCCTCCGCCGTGCATCGTGGGGCTGCGCTGACTCCGCGGTCGTGGCAGTCAGACGCACCCGATCGGCATCCGGTGGAGAGTTTGCCTCTCCGAGGAGCTGTTGAGCCAAGGCCGTCTCCTGTGAGATGGCCTAGTTCCAGCTCTGGTAGCGGAGGATCTGAGACACAAGTTCTTCGCCTCTGCTCGTTCCCGTCGTAAGAGGGTGGCCTGCAGGGGCGAACGGCCTGGCTTTGGTGAGCTGCTGGAGCCAGACGAGGGTGCTTCTGCTTCTCCTTGTCTGATGGAAACAGAGGATTTTATGGTGGGAGCGGAGGCGCTCTTGTTTGCCGCCCCGGTGGGGACGCATCACTCTCCCCCTCAGGGTGTGGCAGGGGGTGGTATGTCTCCTTGGGGTCCCTCGTCCTCCAGTGTTGGGTTAGAACCTCCGACTCGGCGACGGGATGCCCTGCTATCAACCGCATCGGATGGTGGCACCACAATGAGTGGCAGCCTCCCGTACGTGAGGGACGCAGGCTGCGTGGAGGAAGGTGCGCATGGGGAATTTCGTGCCTTCTTCCCGGAGCTCATGGCGGCAGCCGCAGCCGCTAATGGCGTGCCGTTGCCGCAGCCACTGCCTGCACCTGTCCCCGATGACTTGATAGGTCATCTCTGGCAACGTCGTCCTGTGAGGGAGACGGGCGTTGTCTGCCCATTCTTCCGCTCAATGGAGGCCTACGTGCATCAGGGACAGGTAATCTCCCGCATCACCGGCCTTACCCCCGCCTACGTGCAAGACACGCGGGTGGTGGGTTTGATCGAGGGACTGAAGGAAGGGGTGCCTCGGCTTGATAGCCTGATGGCGTCTCTCCTTTGTCCTGAGGTGGTGTGGGAGCCATTGCGGAAGCCGGTTCCCCAAGGGAAATCGGCTAGGCAGTTGGCCAACTGGAGTGACCAGTCATTCATCGCCTCGACACAGAGCCTAGCTGCGACATCCAACATCGCGCAGCTGGCGCGCTTCATGTCAGGGATGATGGCGGGGGGTGCGGTGCTGGACGCTCATCATCAGTTCCTGCACGCCCAGGCGGCTGGAGCCATCCTGCACCTGATACAGCTGCAGGCAATCGCCGCCGGGAAAGTTCGCGCCCTGGCCACTCTAACCCAGCGCCACCTTTGGCTGGAGCAGGCGCGGGTGCCGGAGCGGAAAAGACTTCCCTTGCTCACGTCCCCCCTCTCCGATGCTGGGCTCTTCGGGTTAGCAATGCAGCTGATGACGGCTGCTTGCAGGGACATGGAGGAGGAGCGTGCAGTGCTCCAGCCCCATTTTCGCCCACCCGATGTTGCCGGTGAGGTTCGACGGAGGCCACATCGTCGGGGACCCGCGACCGTCGCCGCCGCCACTGCCGCCACTGCCGCCACTGCGGGACCTTCGGCCAAGAAGGCCAGGAGGAGAGAGGGTGCCTCGACCGCCACAGCCAGCCAACCCACGCCCGGAGGTGACGGTAGGGATCGTCGTGACCAGGCACCCCAGTACCGTCCCTCCGGGCCTGCTCCCCGTGGGGGCAAACACTGCGCTGTTCGCGGCAGGCGCCGCTAAGTGACTTCCCCCCCCCAAATATGATTTTTGTTACAATAATAAAAGGTCCCTCCTAGGAGGGACTATTTTTTGTTACAAAGTGTGTGTTTATTCACTGCATATGTTGGGGATACGATGTGTAGAACCCTCGCCTAAGTTGTGGGGTTGATAGGAGAGCAGGACTTTTTAGTCTTTAGCTGGTCGCTACATATATATGTGCTTAGCAAGGCCTGTAGCTAACACTCGGTCGAAAGGCTTTTTCTTTCCTCGTCCTGAAGAAATATGTTTCTTCCTATAGTGGTACAAATTTACCGTCTGAGGGGGTTGTGTGTTCTGTTACATTTGAAACAGTGGCATTGAGCCACAACACTGGAGTGTTGGCCTGCAGAAATACTTGTGTGTGTAGCTTGTACCACGGTCTTATAGACCCTCTCTCTCGATCTTCTGTGTTTTTTTCTTGAAACATGAAACGTGGGTGTCGTGTTTACACATAAACCTCTGCCTTGTTATAAACCCTGTTCGCAGACGTGTTGTCGTCTGTGGCTAGCGTGCGTTGGGTTAGCTTATCCTGTTAGGATCTACGCTGCTCCATTAGCATGCTGGCTACATAGGTATCATCGTGGCTTGTTTACTATCATAATTTATACGGGGTATGGGATCATGAGGGGGCGACCGGATAAACCCCTCCTTCCCTCTTTTCTGATTGGTCGGGGGGTTGGGCCCTCTATCATTCAGCCTGTGAAAAAAGCGGCTTCTTATCGTTCTCCCAGGCGGCTTGGAGGAACGGTATCTGGGTTATTGTTAGAATGTCCATTGATATGTTTTGGGTCTCGACGTGTACATAGTGCTGGCCCTGGGTGCTTCTGATAGGAACCACGCATGGGCTTGCGCGCCTTGGTTGCTCATCATTGAAACAGCGTTTTTATGGGGTACGTCGGGAGCGCGGGACTTGATCCTGGTCGCGCCGGGCCGGGGCTCAGCTGTGTGGTCCCCGGCCCTGATTCAGGTCTTGGTGGCCCCGCCGTGGCCTGTTCCGTGGTCACCGCGGGCCCTCTCTCAGGCACGCGGAACTCCTGTTCTGCCTCCAGTTCTGGGGCAGCCTCTAGGCTTGGCTGCTGAAAGTGTGAATCTGGTGGGGATGCGTCTTGACTTTTCTGTGGTTAACGCTATCCGGAACACGCACGCTCCGTCCACTGCCGCGGCTTACGCTGGGAAGTGGCGTATGGTCGAGTGTGGGGGCAGAACATTGTTCAGCCACCCTCTCGTGAAACGTTCCTGCTTGGTGCTCGGCGTCTCAAGCCTGTGGAATGTTCTCTGTCTCATTTACATTTACATTTACATTTAGTCATTTAGCTGACGCTTTTATCCAAAGCGACTTACAAGTTCTGTGCGACAAGACAGCAAGAAGGGTATAACTCAGCTGAGTAACAATGTTCATCAAAGTGTTGCGTGTTACAGTGTAGGTTAGTTTATTAGGACAAGTGCATGACATTAAGGTTAGTCGGGGTTAGATTTTTATTTTTATTTTTTTTTAATCATTTCAGATAATGGTTGAAGAAGTGAGTCTTTAGTCGACGGCGAAAGATTGGACGGGATTCGGCTGTCCTAACTGGGATGGGTAGTTCATTCCACCATTGTGGGGCAAGGACTGAGAATAGGCGGCTTCTCTTTGATGACCCTCCGGGAGCTTGGATAGGAGTAGATCTGAGGCGGCCAGAAGATGCAGAGCGTAGGGGTCTTGAGGGTGTGTAGTTAGAGACCATTGACCGGAGGTAGGCGGGAGCGGTTCCCTTTGCCGCACGGTATGCTAGGTCGAGGGCCTTGAAGCGGATACGTGCAGCAATGGGGAGCCAGTGCAGGTCCCTAAGAAGTGGGGTGACATGGGCCGACTTCGGTAGGTTTGAGATCAGGCGGGCCGCTGCGTTTTGAATGAGTTGAAGAGGCTTGGTGGCAGTGGCCGGGAGGCCAGCTAGCAGTGCGTTGCTCTCCGAGTGGGACCTCCAACTGGTCCTGGGCCGGTTGTCGGAGGCCCCGTTTGAGCCTCTTGAGCAGGCGCCATTGGATCGGCTGTCTTTAAGAACGTGTTCCTTTTGGCGGCTAGGTGGTGTAGTGGGCAAGGCACTCGCCACCAATGTGGAGACGCTGGGTTTGCGTGTTCGAATCCAGCTCTCCACATTGTTTTCAGTTTTGCTGGTCGTCCGTACTAATACAATTGGCAGTATTAGAGGGAACTGATGGGTGGGGATCGGGCGTTGTGGACAGCGACTCCTACAGGTCGGTTGGTGCGCCTGCGCAGTAGAATCAGGAAGTGTCGGGGGCAGCGTGAGCCTCCCACGCGTTACTCCTCGCCACTGAGAGATCGAGCTGCGCAGGTGAAAAGATGCGACTGCTGTTACCTCAAGTACCGGAGGGGACTTGTGCTATGTATGACTTAGTCCACATTGCAGCCGGCTTGTGGGAGGCAAGAAACAGCGTTCGTGACAGGGGAGGGTTGAATTGGATGATACGAAATTGGGATGGGAGAAAATATAGAAAAATGGGAGAAAAAGTGGATAAAAAAAAAAGAACGTGTTCCTTTTTAGCCATCACCTCCGCTAAGCGCGTGGGTGAGCTGTGTGCTCTCTCGGTGCGGCCTGAGTGCCTGTCTATTCGGCCGATAGCGGTGCGACTCGGAGGCCTAATCCAGTCTTCGTGCCAAAGAATATCTGGAGCTCTTTTCGCTCCAGGGATATTGTGGTTCAGGCGTTCGTCCGCCTCCTCACGCTAGTGAGTTGGAGGCGGGCCTTTACCTGTTGTGTCCTGTCCGTGCACTGGGGGTTTACCTCAGTCGGACTCGGGATCTCAGGGCTTGCGTTCAACTGTTTGTTTGTTACGGTGGCCCTCGCGCGGGTGAGGCGCTGTCCAAGCACATTGGTTGTGCGAGGGTGTTGCCCTTTGCTACACGTTGGCTGGACAGGTCCCCCCTCGGGCTGCTGCCCTGTTAGGGGGGGCCTCGTGGAGGACATCTGTGCTGAGGCCTCCTGGTCCTCCCCGGGTCCCTTCGTTAAGTTTTACCTTGTGGACATGACTGGGGGTTCTGTCTCCCAGGCGGTTCTGAGGGCTGGGACCTCTCCTGCGTCCCACCATTTGGTGGGCTAGCAGGGGTGTGTGGGTGTGTGCCACAGGGTGCTGTGTCACACGTGGTCCCGCCTGTGCTGTGTGTTTTCAGGGGTGCCTGGTTCCCCCTTTTTTCGCACTTTGGTGGAGTTGACTGCCTCCCCCCCCTTCGTTAGGACGGGCGGGTGGACGGGACTCCCCTCCTCCCTGGCTGGGGCGTACGGGCCCTCAGGGCGTACACTTGTCGGGCCACGCGTCCGCTCTGCCCCTTATCTCAATATGGCAGAGCGAGACGCGATTGCCAGTAATGCTATATAACGAAATGTTATCCTATAACCTAATTATATGAATACTGGCTGAGCGTCTCGCTCTTAGTGCCCTGAGGTCCCTTGGATGGTTTTTCCGTGTATGGAAATCGTTCGTAGGAAGGTTGAGCGTGACCATTTCCGGCGTCATATAGGGAGACGCAGGGGCATGGCCTGGTCACGTGCATGTGAGTGCATTTGTTTGTTTCGTGAGCACATTAAGTGCTAGGAGATAATTTTTTTTTTTTTTTTTAACTTTGACCAGTCAGCTGGTTCTTTTAGCGTTTATCGCTTTTTCTGGTCAAGCATGACTGACAGAAACAGGTTGAATGGGGTATAGATCGGGGGAAAGACACTCTGAGAAAATACGGCGAGTCCGGGAGTCGAACTCGTGTACCCCAGATCCTTGACGCGCACGGTTGTCCCCGACGCCGAAATGGCGTCCGAGGTACGCGGTGAGCTACTGGAGCTCCCCTAGGAGATAAGAGTTATCTCAATATGGCAGAGCGAGACGCTCAGCCAGTATTCATATAACTATATTATAGGATAACCTTTCGTTTTGTACAGAATGCCAACAGATTTGGCTAATTTAACTTTGATATATTGTATATGTGGCTTCCAACAGAGTTTGTGATCTATAATCACACCTAAGAATTTTGTTTCATATACTCTTTCAATTTCGGTTCCATTTAAATTCAGTTTAATTTCACAGTCGGTAGGAACACCACCAAATACCATACATTTTGTTTTGTTTTCATTAAGAGACAACTTATTCCTATCAAACCATTTTACTGTTTTCAATAATTATTTTATGTCCTCCCCTGAACAAAGTAAATTAGTATCATCAGCAAACGTAACAATTTTCAAAATATTCAATACTGTAAAAATATCATTTAAATAAAGTATAAATAACTTGGGTCCCAATACGGAACCCTGTGGAACACCACAAGTTACTCTTCTAAGATGTGATTCTGTATTATTAATATTTACATATTGAAACCTATTATCTAAATCAGTGTTTCTCAACTGGTGGGTCGCGGGGCCATTTTGAATGGGTCGCGGATGTGTGTGTTAAAAAAAAGTATAATAAAAAAAAATTACAAACTTCTTTCTTTTTCAATTTTTTTTTGCACTACCTATCTTTGTGAAAGTGGCTTCTCAGCTCTGGTCCAGCTGAAGACTAAGCAGAGGAACAGATTGGACATTGAGCACAACCTCAGAGTTGCTTTGTCTACCATCACCCCAGACCCTAGTTGCACTTTTGTTGCAACCCCTTATCCCATTAGTTCCCCCAAATTTAGGCTAAGAAGTCTGAGAGAAGCAGCATATTATTTATTATTATTTTATTTCATTGGGTTTTTAGCCCTAGTTGCACTTTTGTTGCACTTTTTTGTGTTTATTTCATGTTTTTAACAGTGCATGAAAGATTGTGTATTACTGATTTTATTTTTTTTTATAAATCAGAGTGGTTAAAAAAAAATTGGGTCGCGACTTAATGACTAAGGAAAATGTTGGGTCCTGAGGCTAGACCAGTTGAGAACCACTGATCTAAATAACTTCTTAACCAATGATGAGTGACACCTCTTATACCGTTCCATTTGTTGTAAAAGCAGGGAATGATCAATTGTGTCAAATGCTTTACGTAAGTCAATAAATACATATTTTTTTGTGATCTCATAATATATGTCAATCTGGTTTTTTTTTTATCCACTTTTTCTCCCATTTTCTATATTTTCTCCCATCCCAATTTCGTATCATCCAATTCAACCCTCCCCTGTCACGAACGCTGTTTCTTGCCTCCCACAAGCCGGCTGCAATGTGGACTAAGTCATACATAGCACAAGTCCCCTCCGGTACTTGAGGTAACAGCAGTCGCATCTTTTCACCTGCGCAGCTCGATCTCTCAGTGGCGAGGAGTAACGCGTGGGAGGCTCACGCTGCCCACGACACTTCCTGATTCTACTGCGCAGGCGCACCAACCGACCTGTAGGAGTCGCTGTCCACAACGCCCGATCCCCACCCATCAGTTTCCCACCCCCTAATACGGCCAATGTGTATTAGTATGAACGACCAGCTAAACTGAAAGCAATGTGGAGCGCTGGGCTCGAACAGGCGAGCCCAGCGTCTCCCCATTCGTGGCGAGCGCCTTGCCCACTACGCCACGTAGCCGCCCATGTCAATCTGTTTTTATAGTTTTTGTACTTGTCCTCATTTCATTTGTTAAACATGAAAAGACATGTCTGGTCATTTCTTTGTGTGTATTCATAAAAGTCCACAAATAAACAAACTATTAGACATTTGTTAATGATGAATAGGCTGCAAATGATTTATAGATGTTTTATGAATGTCTTAACAAATCATTTGTTGAACATGAACAAATAAATGGAGGTACAGTATAGTCATTTTTTCATATCCATTTTTCAAAGCATCTACAAATGTGTAGATTATTATTATTTAATGATGAACAAATCAAGTACAAACAATGTTGATAATGAGTTATAAATAATGTAGAACTAATTTGTAAATGTTATACAAATATAGTTATAGATGATTTAATAATAATTTACGAATGTATATAAATGGTTTGTTCATGATTAGTTCATTATCTACAAATACCCTATAAAAGTCTTATAACTGAGTGTTATTATAAAGTGTTACCCGTGATTTTCCTTTTTTGCATTAGTAACTTCAGAATGTTATCTTTCAAAGGAGACCAGGCTTATGCATGTGCTATAAGCATAACGTATAAAGATAAGCTTTGCAAAAAAAGTATGCAGTCCTCAAGTTCAAGTAAAAAATGGCCGGCATATTTGAGTAAACTTTGAGTATTTTATTAAAAAAAAAAAATTATTAAGGATAATGCATAGATCAATACAAAAGATAAAAACAAGGATTTAGTATATAGCAAATAAGCTACTTTCACAGATGCTATAGATAGAAATAAAAAACAAAACAATTAACTAAAACATACAATAAATATCAATTTTTAAAGATACAAAATGAGAACTTGTAGGCTAATAGGCAAAAACCCATGCACGAATTAAGGCAACAGCTGTAATTGAGATTTGAGTTTCTTTTAAAAAATCGATTTTCTAAAAGTGTAGAGATAACTAGGTAGGTTGTTCCAGAGTGTTATGCACCTATAAATAAAAGACCGCTTTAAAGCATTGGTTCTAGGACGAGGGAGTACAAACTGACCATTTCTGGCCCCTCTTGTATTATGGTCTTGTATAGAGCTTCTGTAAACAAGTTGCTCAACCACAAAATATGGAGTCTTGCTGTTAATGACTGATTTACACAATACAAGTGAGTTAGACGATAACCGTTTTTCAACTGTGAGCCAGGAGAGACCAGCATGCATACGGTTGACATTGGACCTTAGTGAGCAACCCAACGCCAACCATGCTGCCCTGTTCTGGACTACCTGTAGTCTCCTGATCTCACCTTTGGTGGCAGATGACCAGATCACAGAACAATAATCAACATGACACAGGAGGACTAGACTCTGAATAATCTGACGTAGAAGAGGACGATCAACAAAATAAGCACATTTTCTAACAATGCCTACAGCTCTTCCCATCTTTGAGACAATGTTAGTGATGTGGTTTGACCAAGATAGAGTACTATCCAGTGTCACTCCAAGGAGCTATTAGAGAGTAGAGATTCAAGATTCAAGAGGTTTATTCATCACATACATACACGAGACATAGTGAAATGAAGGTGGCCATGCCCCCTTCGATTGTGCAAAGTATCATTAAGTATCTCGAGGCTGGGGCCAGCATGTCCTCTTTTTTGGAAATCTAAATATGGTCACTCTAACATATACAGCCAGGGAACCAGAACGTTCTGACTATAACAATCTTCTGTTTGCTGTCTCTGTTTCTTAACATGTGCAAACTCTTCACTCTCCCTGTATAAATCGTGAGATAGGGAGAGAGGGCGAATAAAGCCTGAGAGAAATGGGCTTCCAAATGACTACATTTCAACCGAATGCTGCTTTCAGTACCAAGGAAAATATATCAAAAGGTACTTCACACCGAAAGGTATTTTAATAATACATTACTTTCCCCGTAACTACTCTTAACCTTTAGATACAATGCATTTAGGATGAATGCAGCTGTCAAGACTAGGGTGTTCAGATAATGAGACATCCAACTCTTATTTACAGTTGTCTGTGTGAGCTCCGGCAGAGTGCTCTCTGAGACATACACAGTCTTAACCACACTGCTGCTCACAACAGCTCAGACTGCTGACCAAACGCTGCCCGACGACCCTGAATGAGGGCACAGCTTTATCCAACACTTCCGTATTTCATATTTAACACGTATGGAGGAAGTGCATTGAAATAGGTCACTCTTTTTCTAAAGTAGCACTCAAAACCGCAAGCACGGGCGCCGGGTTCTAAAATGCTGGCCTATTTTTCCTCATCGCCCCAAATTGCCTGCATTGTTCCAACCGCCGGCCACGGGATACAAATCAAGTATGAAATGTGTGAACACCAACAGAGGTCAATAAAGCATGTCCACAGTAATATAATGTGATTGATTTTTCTCCCCAGCTCTTTCCATATGGGATTCTGCAGAGCGAACATTGTCGATGATTACACAAAAACTGCTGATGGTTAATCATAATGGCTCGGGGGTGAGCACTTTACTCTGTCACCTCCCTTCGTCTCGTACGCTCCCCTTATTTTATTCTCCTAGACAGTGGATGGTCGGAAAGGTCAGCGCGACACACGCTCATCCCGGCACACACATCCGCGCGGGTCAGAGAGGAAGAAGAGGAGGATGCGTTTCTGCGGGATGCACGTGCAGGGGAAGCCGCTGTTTTTTCGATGCGGCAACCGAGAGCCTATACTGGCATTGGCCGCTCTCCACAATCTCATTATATCAGTAGCGCTACACCAGGCTTTGGGGTCAGATGCTGAGCCCAGGGCGGCTGCGGTTTTCTAGTGTCCTTCACAGTAGAAATGATATCTTTGTCTGCCAGAGCATACGTAAAGAGTAAACCGTGAAAGTAAAAACCGTAGAGAGAAAAATCGTAGACGGGCTGTAGATGGCGGCACGGTGGTGTAGTGGTTAACACTGTCGCCTCATAGCTAGAAGGTCCAGGGTTCGATTCTTGCTTGGGGACCAGGTTGCCGCATTGCCAGGTACCCAGGTGGGGTATCTCCCCGGCCTTTCTGTGTGGAGTTTGCATGTTCTCCACATGCTCGCAAGGGTTTCCCCTCCAGAATATAAATCCAATGGAAAAACATGCAGAACAGATAGTTAACGCTGTCGCGTCCCTGACGAAGACGGACAGGAGCACTTGGATTGGTCCCGGCTGCCCTTGGGGGGAAGGACGACGGGATGGGTCAAGCGCAGAGACGAAATTTCCTCTGCGACCCAAAAAAAATTGCATGTATGTGTTCCTATGTGTGCCGCCCATCGCATATCTGTGTCACTGCATGTCGACATTGTCAATGTGTGCTTCTTCAAAATCCAGTTTAATCTTAATATAGATGTCAGATGAAGGTATGCAAGTGAAGAGGGAGCACAGGAATTATTTTGCTGCATTTTACTTTGTCGAGAATAAAGTGGCGGAAAAGCTGTTTGTAGTTGACTGGGAGGTAATAGATTACTTTTGACAACATCAAAGTGGGAAAAGAGAAGTTGCATTGCACAGTGCATTGAAAAGTATTTCCACTATTACCTTATTCTGTTCTTTGTATAGAAAAAATTTAAAAAATAAAGATCGTCCAAATGAATGTTTTCTGAAAAGAACACGGCACTGCGACTGTTAATGGGGGACGACGTTAGCTTGGCAAACTCTCTAATGGAGGATGTTAATTATCGCGGGCTTGGAAGGCCACACAAAAGGGAGTGGATCAATATGTAACACAAACAAGCTCCACTCATTCATAGAAGTGGAATTATGATGTTCACTTGGAGCATGGTATTAAACAAGAGCCCATTAAGGGTGGTAGTGGTAGGGTGCGGGGGGGGGGGGCGGGGGGTGGATGCTTCGGTGGGAGGGGTGAGGACCAAAAGTGTTACATTCTTTCATTTCTCACCGAGCATCGGAGCTCAAAAGGGACACCTAAAGCTTTAATAAAGGGTTGTCGGATGGCAGGCGAGAGGAGAAATGTGTGCTGGTGTATAAAGGAAAACAAGAGTGCCTCGGTCCTATTGTATACCTGTTTGTAATGGAGGGGTAACTGATACAGCATCTAGAGAGAGGTGGAGGAATACAGAGGTGAGAAAATGTCAAAGAAACTACAAAAGTGTGGAGTCGAGCCAACGTCTTTCACAAGTGACACTGTATTGGTAATTAATTTGAAAGACAATTATTTGTTGAGAGCACGCCAATTATTAACCCATAGAGAACTGCATATATTTTGGGGATATTATCATAATCTTTTTTTTTAAAGGTTGAAACAATTAAAACTGCTAGCCAACTCAGAGAACCTTGTACTGTATGTGGCCTCAGTTAACGCAGCACTCAGCTTATAAGCATGGGCTCCAGTTGTTGAAACATGCATGTGTGAATGTTGCATGTCTAAATACAGAGATGCATGTCTTGTTAACTTATCACAGAAGCGTAGCCTAGTGCATTTCTGACATTAGCTGGCGCTACATTTACTGGGGTCATCCCTATGTTCCCCGGGTCCTATGTTCCCCGGATCCTATGTTCCCCGCTTTAAAAAAAAAGAAAGGGTCCTATGTTCCCCACTCCCGAAATAAAGGTTCTATGTTCCCCGGTCCCGCCCGCTCCTGAATGCTCCCGAACAAAAAAAGGGTCCTATGTTCCCCACTGAAATAAAGGTCCTATGTTCCCCAGGTCCTATGTTCCCCGGTAGCGATAAAGGCTTGCCAAATGCTGAAATAAAGGTCCTATGTTCCCCGGGTCCTATGTTCCCCGGTAGCGATAAAGGCTTGCCACCCCAGCGCATGTACCGGCAGTGATCTACAGCAGTGGTTTTCAACCAGTGGTAAAATACGCATTAAAAGATAGCCACTTATACTATTTTGAGAAGATAATTCATCTGTATCGCAACGGAGTCACGGATCTGGTCGGGGCAGGTATAGCATTATGTCGGGAAAACTTTTATGAAATAAACAAATGTGAATTAAAGAATTTAAAACGAAGTTTAGCCTATTAAATCGTTTTAGAAGCTTATAGCCATGTACGTATTTTAACTCTCGCTCCGTGGATGACTGGCTGCGAGGACTGTGAGGAGGAGGGGGAATTGCAACCACCGCAAGCAAAACTTTGACTGAGTTCGGTTAATGATGCCATAATTCTCTGCTGTGCTTTTAGGCACACACACACGCGCTAACATTGAGTGTTGCATCATGCCAATTAAAGACCTCCGCGACAGACAGGTCCTGCTGCATACACACCATGATCAAAGGAAAACACAAAACAGCCCGCGCGCCACTCACACCGCCATGCACGGCGACGGGAATGCCACCCCTATTCATGTATAATATATCAAAACTGGGACAGTAGAAATAAAAATAAATGATAGGCAGATCTTATGACCAAGGCACACGTTAACCCTTTCACTGCAGTACACGGCTGTAACCAGAAAAGTCAAGTCATTAATCCTCATCTTCGTCTTCTTCCTGCGTACTAAAACCACCAAAATCCTCATCTTCAGTGTCGGAAACGAACAGGCTCAGGGTGGCTTCGTCAGCCACTCTCCATCGCCGTCACAGTCATATTTAAAAGCCAACTTGCAGGTTAAACCCTACTCTTCAATTATGGGTAGTTTACATCATTGGTATCTATTTTCATTATTTATTTTTTTCCATTTGACGCCGGAAATTCCACTCAGAAAGGGTTAAAAAGGTCCATGCACAAATAACGTACGGTTATGTATATAACCATAGTTATATGAGTATAGTGACGCTCAGCGTCATATTGCATATCCAGTATTGAACTGAAATAAATTCACACATGTACCTTTACTACCACCATCTGTCTGGCCACACCCCCATCCGCTACCTACAAAAGCAGGGGTGTGGCCATACCATCAGCTCCTTCCCGAAATACTGGCCGCTATGAAAACCAGAGACAAAAAATGCTCTGAGTTTCGTAAAAGTCAGTCAAAGCTTACTAAAAGCACGAGCAGTGAACTCCAAGCCCACGTGACTGAACTCAAACTAGAAAGAAACAGACTAAGAAACGACGTAAACTCAACTGATCAAAACTGCAAAAAAGAATTTCATCAATGACAAAACTGAGGAAAACAAAAACAAACCACGTGCACTTTGGAAATTACTCAATAATCAACTAGGATGCAGTAAAAAACTTAAAACCAGATTCTCAAACATAAACATAAAAACGGACAACACGCTCATCACAGACAAGCTGGATGTAGCCAATTACTTAAACATTTTCTTCACAAACATAGCCACAACACTGGTAAACAAACTACCCTCCCACTCAGGGCTTTATGGGGTAGAACACATAGTAGCTTACTACAAAAACCTAGGGGTCCGCAAGGACGACTTCAAGCTGGAAATGGTAACAACAGATGAGGTACTCAATAAACTGAGCGCCCTCCAACCTAACAAGGCCACTGGCCATGACAACATCCCCTCCAAATTCCTCAGAGACTCTGCAGCCGCCATCACCCCAATCATCACACACATAATAAACCTCTCCATAAAACAGGGACACGTCCCCAAGGACTTCAAAATTGCGAGGGTGACCCCTCTGCACAAAAAGGGCAGCAAATTAGACCCAGGCAACTACCGCCCTGTTTCTATTCTCACCTCCATATCGAAAGTCATGGAAAAAATAGTCTATGAACAGGTCGAAAAGTACCTAGCAGAAAAAAATCTAATCTACGAATTCCAATCTGGCTTCAGAACATCCCACTCCACTGACACATGCCTTCTCTATTTGAATGACCACATCAAATAAGAGGTGGACGCAGGCAAATACTGCGGCATGGTCATGCTGGACCTACAAAAGGCCTTTGACACGGTCAATCACTCCATTCTGATTGACAAGCTAAAAGCAATTGGTGAGCTGGATGCAATCCTACCTTGAGGGGAGGGAACAGATGGTGGAGGTAAACGGTACCCTATCCCCCCCCCTCACAGTGAGCTGTGGTGTTCCACAAGGAAGCATACTAGGACCGCTACTGTTCCTAATTTATGCAAATGACATGTCGTCAGCTTGTGACTGCAACTTGTTCCTGTTTGCGGACGACTCAGCCCTGCTGGTCTCTGACAAGAACAAGTTACAGGTTGAAAAAACCCTCAGGTCGGAACTAGGCAGAATCTGCATATGGCTTGCTGATAACAAACTATCATTACACATGGGCAAAACAGAGTCCATTCTCTTCGGTTCAAATAACAAACTCAGCAAGACCGACGGCTTCTCAGTTACAGTGGGTGACAATATTGTCACAAGGAAAGATGAAATTACCTACTTGGGTTCCATCCTAGAGGCTAATCTCTCCTGTGACAAAATGGCATCCAATGTAATAAAAAAAGTCAACCAACGAACTCGATTCTTGTACCGGATCTCCTCTCTGGTAAACAAGAATACCCTGAAGACTCTGGCAGGAGCACTCATTCAGGGGTACTACGACTATGCTTGCACCTCATGGTACCAAAGCACCTCAAAGGCGCTAAAAACAAAATTACAAACATCTCAAAACAAACTGGTCAGACTACTGCTTGACCTTACTCCTAGAACCCACCTCACCCCTGCCCACTTTGACAACCTAGGATGGCTTAGAGTAGACGACAGAGTACAGCAACTTGCAATGGGCCTGGTCTACAAGATACACTACACGACCAAGGTACCCATGTACATGTCAAAATACTTCCCAAAGGTCAGTGAATACCACGATCACAACACCAGAGGGAGCTCCACAAATCATGTTAAACCCAGATTCGGCTCAAATAAGGGACTAAACACGTTTTGCAATTATGCCACATTATACCCAAAGCTGTAAAGGAATGTGGATCACTACCCACTTTCAAAACCTCTCTCAAGGGACACCTACGGGAGACTGCAATTCAAAACTGGCCCCTGTAAATATCCTAACCCAACCCCCTCCAATGTACAGTCATTTACCTAGTATGGTTTTGTCAATAGTCCAATGTACAATTTTGTTTGTTTGTACAGTGTCTCCTCCCCCCCCCCTCAAGGTACAGTTTTGCTTGTTTATACAGTGTGTCTCCCCCCCCCCCCCCCCAACCACCTCCAATGTAAATTACCCAGTATGGTTGTCAATATCCCAATGTACCCAACCCCCCCCACCCAACCTCCTCCAATGTACAGTTTCTACGTCAAATGTATATACTCCCTTTTCTTGACTCCTTCTGTATCACAAACAGTACTGTATTTGCAAATCTGGTATGTCATAAATGTATAGATGTAGCAGTACTGACTATCTGTATGTCATGTATGTCATATATGTCCTGATGAATTGAAAATGGGGGACCCTGATGTAAACAAGATGAAAGTCTTTCTCTGGTCTGCATCCCCTTAACAATTGTGTGTATTGAGCTGTACTGTATTGTACCCATTCTGCAATCTGTTAATAAAGTTTTCAATCAATCAATCAATTCCCAATTTTCACCACAAGGCAAGATCAAGGGGTCCTCAGTGAGTCCTGACGCTGAGCGTCACTATACTCATATAACTATGGTTATATACATAACCGTACGTTATATTTCGTATAGCTCTGCTCAGCGTCATATTGCAACACAGGAGCTGAGCAGAGCTTAAGCTCGACAAATGTACCCGCTGAGGCTCCCCACAACCATCAGAACAGGGGAGGACCCGAGCCCCCCCGAACCTCCCTAGCGGAGGACGGGAGGAAGTCGGATCCGACTGCGCGAAGAGGAGACTTCAGCAACTCAACGCACAGGGTGAGCAGACCGTGGGGCGTACCCACGACTACACAAACGCACAACCCACATGCCACTAGGGAACGAACGGAAAGGAACAAACCCCCGTTACCACCCCTAATATCACGGGGTCAAGAGAAAAAACCAACCCTGTGGCAAGGCTGTAGCAGCGGAGCGCGAAGGAGGACCCAGACCCAGAAGGGACTGGACCCCCCCGGAAAAAAGGGGGCCTGGAGAGGCCAATGACGCCACAGCATCGAGACCTCACCAGGCGGTCACTAGTGACACCGCCCCCCACATCGCCAGCATATTCGGACAGGGCCCATCCAAGAGCAGGCCCTTCCCCCCTATAGCACGCCGCCTAGCTCACTGATCCTGGTATACTCAGGCAGTCACCCATCCAAGTACAACCCAGGCCTGAACCTATACCGCTTCCGAAATCTAACGAGATCTGGCATGTTCAGGTTGACATGGCTGTAAGCTTGAAGCACTCAAGAGGCTACACCCACAGTGGGAGCAGGCAGCGCACCGGGGAGACGACCCCCAGAAGAGGTCGATCCCTCAATCCAGGCAACAGGCACTTGACCTGAGCCTGGAGCACTGCGGACTAGACAGGCGCCAAAGGGGTCAGCTGAAACAGCACCCCGGCGGAAGGGGCGTATGCTGGCATTGTTGTGCACCATGTCACAGCCTCCACAAAACCCCCCCGACTCTCTAGAGGGGTCAAGGCAGAGAAGGCTGACACGATTGGCAGACGTCATGAAACGTGCGGGGGCACACTCAAACGACCTAACTCGAGAGTTGACTCCGCTCCAAAACACCAGGGAACCAACCACCCCCTTGGTTCAAACATGAGGTGGTTGTTCCTATAACCCCTCAAGAAAAAAATCCAAAACACAACTGCGGGTATACACTCGCTATACCGCAGTACAAGTGTTTCAGTTTTCAAAAAGGGGTTATCCCAGGCCTACGGGTCGACGAAACAATTCCGGACCGGGCCCGGCGGACCGGGACGTACACAGGGATGCCAGAGGAGTTCCATAAGAATCACCTCAACAGCCCCCTCCCAGCCATGCTTAAGCAGGAGAAGAGAGGGGCGAAAAGAATGGAGAAGGACCAGGCCCCCTTAGCGCAGCGCAAGGTACAACACAACATGGACCAAGCAACAGTGAGGGGTAATACGTAGTAATCACAACCACGAACATCTCCATAACGTCAAACCCTGCAACACCCGGGCCGACCCGGCATTTCCCCCCCCCCCCCCCGAAAAAAGCACAAGTCCCTCAGGGTACCAGAACAGCAGATCTGCGTCCCCGGCGGACAACGGGTTAACTGACCTGGACTGGCGTGACCAGAATCAGTCCTGTGCCCTAATCACGCCGACATCCCCAACACTAGGAGAGGGGTAGGTACGCGTGTCGATCCAAAACATTATAGAGGGCGCCACCCAGACGGTCCCTTTCATACCGCGCTCGGTGGCCCACCCCAAGGGCGTGAGACCCCTCTACCTATGCTTTGATCTATTCCGTTAACATCCCCCAGATATGAACGAGAATTCGTCGAGACAAACCTAGTAAACTGGCGCTCGGAAGAGACAAACTCCATCCCAGTTGCCCCATAAAAACGCTGTTTTAAAGATGAGCAACCAAGGCGCGCAAGCCCATGTGTGATTCCTATCAGAAGCACCCAGGGCCAGCACTATGTACACGTCGAGACCCAAAACACATCAATGGATAGTCTAACAAGACACCAGATATCGTTCCTCCAAGCCGCCTGGGAGAACGACAAGAAGCCGCTTTTTTATTTTTTATTTTCTACAGAAAAGATAAAAATACGGACATGGGTCCCATGCAACACGGCTGAGGGAAAACACCACCCCGTCAACCATACTTCATAAGAGGGGACGGGGAGCGACGTACCCCTATGACGGGGGGAAACCCATGACTCAACAGACTTTTAAGGTGAGGAGTCAGGGAAACCCTAAACAATACCCCGTCCACCTACTCCAAAAAGAAGAGGACGGGGAACCCCCAGAGAGACTTCCCACGTAAGCAATAGATTGAAAAGACATATTGCAACATTGAGCTATGTAACAATTGGATTAGGACTCTCCGAGGAGGAGGCTCTGCAACTCTGAGGAGGCTCCCTCACTGAGAGGGAGACTCTAACTCACAGAGGAGGCTCTGAACTCCCAGAGGAGAAGACTCTGAAACACCCTGAGGAGGAGGCTCTGACCCAATATATATTTCATTTAGTTAGATAGTTAAATTATATTGACCAAATTGTTTACACTGCTGTGTGTTTTTTTTTTTACTACCTGTACCCTCCCCTCCCCCATGCTCAGTATATTTTTACTGTATTTATTTCTGTATATCTTATTTAATTTTTTATTCTATTTTACTCTACTCTTATCCTAGGCAACTTGATTGATTTGTGTTATTATTCTATTTCGTGACCTGTCCTGTCTAAATGTTTAAATGTTGAGCGATTTGCAGTGCCAAATTTCCCACGGGATAATAAAAGTATTTCTATTCTATTCTATTCTATTCTAATACACACACTACCAGTAGGGAGCAGAGCAGAAAAACAACGTCTCTATTGCGTTGCATCACCCACCAAGCTCAATACACATACAACAGAGCAGAACTTCTTTTTAAGTTCTACTCACCTTGACAATCTGAGGAGGAGGCTCTGAAACTCTGAGGAGGCTCCCTCACTGGGAGGGAGGGTCTGAACTCACAGGAGGCTCTGAAACTCCCTGAGGAGGAGGCTCTGAACTCCCTGAGGAGGAGGTTCTGAAACTCCCTGTAACAGAGGTCCATAACATGGAGCCTGAATAACCCATGGAAGTCTTACCAATAGAAACGCGCCCAGTGACGTACTCTATGGCGGGGGAATTTCCGTGGTCCACCGCCCAATATGGCGTGGGACCAGGAAACACCCCCCCCCCCTACCCTGTAACGCGCTGATCCAGCAACGTGACAGGAAGCCCGAAGGACAGGGGTTTTTAACCCCTGACCAATCAGAAAAAGGGGAGGAAGGTTTTACCAGTTCACCCCTTTATGACCCCTCACCCCTGATACGATGTAATGACAAAGTAGAGCCATGACACCAGTCATAGCATGCTACATGAAGCGTTTAACAGCTTCACATAGACTCATGTGCGAACCCTGCCATCTGAATTTTACAAAGAAAAACACAGACCCTTTAAGAGCCCCGGTACCAGAGCTTACACATGTGACTTCTGTAGGCCAACACCTAACCAAGTTGTGGGTCTTAACGACACACACAACCCTCCATCACAACAAAAAAGGCAAAAGTACACTCTCACTACCGTAAGAGGAGACACTGTTTTTCATAACGAGAGAAGACACAAGTCCTCGATTAAATATTGGCCACAGGCCTTGCTAAGTCCACATGATAGCGACCAAAACAATCTTTTCCCTAGGAAAAAAATCTTTTCCCAAGCAGGAGCACAACCCCAGCAGAAGCTGAGGGATTACACCGTATCCCCACAAACATAGTGAAACAATATATTGTAAACAAAACATGTTTGAGAGGAGGGGGGGAAGCCCCAGGGAACCGGGGGGAATCACCACTCCCCACCTTCCCTTGATACGACTAGGTTGAACAGGTACCCCTGTTAATGTGAACACGCTACCTGTTTATTGTCATCACAGGCTGAGAGAAGGACTTATCCCTCGATCATATGTCACTAAGCATAGCTAGTAGTTGTGAGCTCAACCACGTTAACTAACGTTACATGAACACACAAGTTCTCATCACAACCAACCAGTTCATTTTTACTCACGTAAAAAACAACGCCGATTTTCTAGGTAGAGATAAACTATACCAGCGACAAGACAATTCACACACAAGACATGTCGTATCCCCAATGTAGTGCAGCAATATACGTTTTGGAAAAAAACATCGTTATTACAAAACATTTAGAAGGGAAGGAAGGAAGAGGTGTTAAGTGTCCAGAAGGACTCTTACCTATACCATGAGCGCAGGCTGAGAGGACTGCAAACACTGGTCTCTCCATGTTGACGAAAGTCCTCGCTGGCGGGGCAACACGGTGTAGGGCCGACTAACATCCTCTGTCAAAGATGACATCGTAGTCAGAGTGTTATGGCCTGTTATCCTCACGGCTAATGTTCAACGGTGTAGCATAAGCTAACAGCCAACTCAAGGCCGACTGGTAGCAACAAGCTAACGCTCCTGGCCTAGTGAACATAACGAGCCGGCGCCGCAGCTAACAGCTAACTGGCTAACAGTTAGCTCACCCAGCTAGCACGCAAGCTAAGCAGCTACCACCGAAACTGCACACGAGAACACAATAAGCCAGCACTTCAGACAGCCGCCATCTGACTCACCTCCTCATCCTAAGAGAGAAGAGAAAAAGAAATCAACACAGTTTCCAGAACGGTGCAGATATAAGATAAGATAAGATATTCCTTTATTGATCCCCTTGGGGTTAATTCAGGCATCATAGCAGCATGGGGGAAGGGGGGGGGTGGTACAGGTAGTAATAACAACACAGGCAGTGTAAACAATTAGGTCAATTTGGTCAATATAATTTACTATCTAACTAGCTGGGAAAGAAAATATTCACATTATTCACAGTGTCACATAAGGTGCAGTATGCATAAGGTAATGTTATAATTTACTATCTACTGAGTATACATTATTCACAGTATCACAGTACTGTACTGAGTACACAGTACTGAGTACACAGTACTGAGGCGGTTAGTTGAGTGTCGGGGGGGAATGAGTCTGTGGCTGAACGAGCTTCTCATCTTGACTAGCTCGTCGTAGAGGGGGTGGTAAGGGTTCTCCATGATGGCAGCCAGCTTCCTTATCATCCCCCTCTCTGCCATCACCTCAAGTCTAGGTAGCTTGACTCCCGCCACGGAGCTAGCCTTCCTCACCAGCTTGTTGAGCTTGTTGGTGTCCCTTGAGTTGATGTAGCCTCCCCAGCATGCCACAGCATAGAAGAGGATGCTGGCCACTACAGACTGGTACATTGACTGCAGCACACATTGACTGCTGCACACATTGAAGGACCTGAGTCTCCTCAGGAAGAACAGCCTGCTCTGTCCCTTCCTGTAGAGGGCCTCTGTGTTATCCGACCAGTCCAGTTTATTGTTCAGGTGTACCCCAAGGAACTTATATGAGTCCACCACCTCCACATCCACCCCTCGGATGGTGATGGGAGTCGGGGGGGGCCTCTTCTTGCCCCTCCGGAAGTCCACCACCAGCTCCTTGGTCTTACTGGTGTTGAGTTGGAGGTGGTTGCTGTCGCTCCACCCCACGAAGCTCTCCACCAGGGCTCTGTACTCCTCCTCATCATCGTCTGTGATGTAGCTTACGATGGAGGAGTCGTCTGAGAACTTCTGCAGGTGGCACCCGCTTGAGTTGCGGCAGAAGTCTGAGGTGTAGAGGGTGAAGAGGAAGGGTGACAGCACAGTTCCTTGGGGGGCGCCGGTGTTGCTCACCAGTACGTCAGACTGACTGTCCTTTAGTCTGACGTACTGCGGCCTCTCAGTGAGGTAGTCCTTGATCCAGGCCACCAAGCCGTGCTCCAGCTGCATCGCGGAGAGCTTCTCCGCTAGCAGTGACGGCTGGATGGTGTTGAAGGCGCTGGAGAAATCAAAGAACATAATCCTCACTGAGCTGCGCGGCTTCTCCAGGTGCGTGTACGCTCTGTGGAGCATGTAGATGATGGCATCCTCCACCCCGATGTTTGCCTGGTATGCAAACTGCAGGGGGTCGAGGGAGTCACGCACCAGGGGCTTGAGGTGTTGCAGGACCAGTCTCTCAAACGTCTTCATGATGTCATGATATACAGCGGTGTCGGCACAATCCCTTCATAGGCTACAGCCGACTTGAGCGTGGAGCTTCCGATAAAGAAGCACCAAACACACTTTTCCTCGTGAGGGTAACTTTCAACTTGAAAGATGGGGCCTTCACATGACAGAGAAGAATCCGCTCGTCCAAAAGATCCCGGGTTTTAACCACAGACCTTGGTCACAGCCCACTAGATTGACTACCGTGGGCTTCAAACCAGGACCCTCCCTCTGCCGTCTAAGAGGCAGAAAAAAGGATACTAGTCTGGGGCCGGCCTTCGTAAATTGTGCAGCTAACCCCCCATAGCAACACAACTGGCGCTCACATAGCAAAAAACATCACTCACCCAGAGGTAGCCAGCTTCTCACAGCAGCCGACGCCTCCTGCACAGTCCAGCTGCAGAACCGAAGGTAATACCTGTCCAGCTGCAGCTTGGAGGACTGCAGGTGGGGATTAGACCTGCGACGCGAGCCCCTAATACGAAAATGTCGGTGGAGGTCAGAATGATCATCATCTTCCAGACACCCCAGTGACGAAGACATTATCGCCGTATTTTCTCGAAAATAGTCAGAGAGAAAACAAAGATATAATGTCAACGTAGCTCCTTGATCTTCTACTTTCTTCAAAACAATTCAGCAACTTAAAGTGGTGTTAACAGGCACTCAACGTGATGAAAATTGAAGAAGGAGCTGATGGTATGGCCACACCCCTGCTTTTGTAGGTAGCGGATGGGGGTGTGGCCAGACAGATGGTGGTAGTAAAGGTACATGTGTGAATTTATTTCAGTTCAATACTGGATATGAAGAGTATTGCAATATGACGCTGAGCAGAGCTATACGAAATATAACATGTATGGAGTGAATGAAAAAGCTTAGCAGACGCTATCAGTGCCGTGACGTCACTTCAGGTAACTTTTCCCTACTTCTGATCCACTACAATGGAGTTTGACGAGTGCAGAAAGCTATTTTCTTGATCCAAATGGACGCCTTACAAGACGCAAATGGGTTTAATCGTCAGAGAGATTTCGATGGACCAGCTACAATTGGTTGAAACAAGGTAGTTATAAGGTTTTTAATGTCGTAAAAATTGAACTACATGTACCACTAGGCAGCCTGTTGTTCAGTACGGAGCCGCGCCTTATGCCCGTCCGGGTCATAGTACCAAGCTAGCTATATGGCTCTGGCTAACGTTAACGTTACCCCGCTAACATTAGCATTATGTCTACTGTCGTGAACCATTTTAAATCGGGGCATTTAGAGGAGTTTGGGGAACAAGTAAAATGTGCAGGTCCACAGCTTCTTCTCAGACCTGTGGGGCAAAGTACTGCACATGCATCATGCCGGCTAGCAAGCTACACGTCACGGCATGTTGATACGATAGCAGCCCCTCGGATAGCACTCGGTGCATCACAGTCACGAAAGGGTCTACCACGATAGCTAACTAACGTTAACGTTACAAGCTCAAACACCTTATAACTACTAAAGTTACTACTGTCGTGTCCATAAGTTCCCTGGCAGAATACTTTGTTTGTGAGGACAAAGGTATACAAAGAGGAGAGAACCATTTTAAATCGGGGCATGTTAGGAGTTTCGAGAATGCTATGCTGGCTACCAAGCTAGCTAACTTAGCTACTAACGTTATATACACAATATGTACAACGACACAATGATTTACATTAGTATTTACAAATATGGTAACGTGGTTGTGGCTTTTACAAATAGTGGTTAGCTTTAGAGATAAATGGCTATGATCACGGAGCAATAGTGTTAGGTGAAACAGATACTAGATCCTCGGCTAGTAGTAGCAAGGCTCTCTACTTCCTGCCACTACCTGCCTGTGACTCTCAGAGCCCCCCTGCTGCCCTGTACCTGGTGCGACGTCATCATTAAGATGACACACGCACGTTATGAACCATGTATTAAAATATCCATGTGCGTGGTGGTTGTGGTTGGGTCGACAAAATGTTTGATAAACGCTAAAACTGGGTCAATTTCGATAATCTTTTTTTTCCCTCTTCATGAAAGTCACTGTTGGCCTAGTCACATTATTTATTGAACAAAAATACAACATGCAAGTGGGCCTTTAAGTAAGGATAGTTTGAATGACACTTCAGCACCAAGGCGCTGCCCACTTGGCGAGAAATAAGCCAATAGTATCCATCTGAAATAAAGGCTCGCCAAATGCTGAAATAAAGGTCCTATGTTCCCCACACTTATATCGTACAGTAACGTCAAATAAAGATGTACAGTCCCAGCTGAAATAAAGGTTCTGCACGCAGTAACAGCTCCGTCTTTTAAGACACTTATATCGTACAGTAACGTCAAATAAACACGTACAGTCCCCGCTGAAATAAAGGTTCTGCACGCAGTAACAGCTCCGTCTTTTAATACACTTATATCGTACAGTAACATCAAATAAACACGTACAGTCCCCGCTGAAATAAAGGTTCTGCACGCAGTAACAGCTCCATCTTTTAATACACTTATATCGTACAGTAACATCAAATAAACACGTACAGTCCCCGCTGAAATAAAGGTTCTGCACGCAGGCTCTCTGTCACCTCCACCCTTCCCGAAAATCCGCGTTGTTCACCCTTTGAGTATCGGGGGCATGCACACATGTTCTTGAACTTCCCGGACTTGGATGTTGGGATTGTCTTCATGTACATCAAAGATGTTGGTCACCAGTACTGCCCGGCAGTTCTCTCTCCAACACTGCCACCGAATTGATTGTTGGTTGGTGCGGTGTTTGTGATACCTAAAATGATCTAAAACTAATATTTTCCCTCTATCTCCAGTCATTATTTTTGCCATTGTCACTGCTTGGTAAAAACAAGTCCTGCAGTGTTGCAGCTGCCTCAAGTTGCCCTCTGTGGCAATTACTGCAATGCCCCATTCATTGTCTTGGTGCAACAGGAAGTGGTCTCTGCCCCATGTCTCAGCGGGGACTGTACGTGTTTATTTGACGTTACTGTACGATATAAGTGTATTAACAGACGGAGCTGTTACTGCGTGCAGAACCTTTATTTCAGCGGGGACTGTACGTCTTTATTTGACGTTACTGTACGATATAAGTGTGGGGAACATAGGACCTTTATTTCAGCATTTGGCGAGCCTTTATTTCAGATGGATACTATTGGCTTATTACTCGCCAGGTGGACAGCGCCTTGGTGCTAAAGTGTCATTCAAACTATCCTTACTTAAATATGACTGTGACGGCGACGGAGAGTGGCTGACGAAGCCACCCTGCACCTGTTCGTTTCCGACACTGAAGATGAGGACTTTGGTGGTTTTAGTACGCAGGAAGAAGATGAAGATGAGGATTAATGACTTGACTTTTCTGGTTACAGCCATGTACTGCAGTGAAAGGGTTAACGTGTGCCTTGGTCATAAGATCTGCCTATCATTTCTTTTTATTTCTACTGTCCCAGTTTTGATATATTATACATAAATAGGGGTGGCATTCCCGTCGCCGTGCATGGCGGTGTGAGTGGCGCGCGGGCTGTTTTGTGTTTTGTGGGATGAACTTGGGAGTCTGTTCCTAGTTTATCTGCCACACGTTAGCACTCGATAACGTAGCTAACGCTAGCTAGCTAGGTTAGCTAACGCTAGTTAGCTGTCCCTGCCTTTAGCTAAGCTACTGGCCGACATGGCTAGCCCGACTGAACCACACGTTAGCACTCGATAACGTAGCTAAAGCTAACTAGCTAGCTAGGTTACCTAACGCTAGTTAGCTAGCTAGTGTTAGCCTTTAGCTAAGCTACTAGCCGACATGGCTAGCTTGACTGAACGTTCTAACACGCAACAACTTTCATCTTCAGTCCATCTGCCGAACGTCCTCTTCGTCTTGGCATAACCTAATCACTATACTTGGTATTGATAAGCTTACGGCACGCTGCGTTATTTCTTCTGCTCCGATGCTGCACATTTGGTTTTCAAAAGTAGGATGCTCTTGGCCAAGACATCCACTCGCTCCCGTGGATAGCGCCGAATAGACCCCGTACCTGTACCCCCTCCCCTCGTGGATAATACCGGTCTTCTTCACATCTCTCTACCGACTACCAGACCGACGCAAACCAGCTCCCCCTAGTGTTAGTCCTCCCACAATGCTTTGCACAAAAGTAAATGGGTCATTGAATGAAACCAATAGTATATCTTCAGAGCCGCAGAGCTCGGAACACTATTCTACAAACGTGTCTAATGTGAAATATATAAGCATGTAAGCAAAACCAGATTTTAGGTCTGTGATGGAAAGTGATTGTTAACATTCTATTTATTTATATTTTTATTAAAAAAAAAAAGAAAAAAAATTGTTTCTTTTCGTGAGGCCCTGTGCGACCGCACTGCTCGCCCACTCTAGTGGTGGCCCTGCATACTCCCCCTTACCTTACCCGCCTAGTCCACCCTCGTCCCTTCCCGAATTACCACACCCGGTCAGCGACACATATCCTGGTAAACGCCCCCCCATGCCAACTCCTCACAAGGCCGTTCCTCCTTTCAGTACGCAGCAGCTGATAGCTGGAACACACTACAAAAAAACTTAAATATGGAAACGTTTATTTCAATTAGATTGTTTAAGGAAACCTTAACAAACTCCCTAGAGCACTCATGTAGATGTTTCTCCGTGTGCTAACACCACGCTGCCACTATTGTTCTGTTGTCCGTCAGTTGTTGTCGTTCAGTTCAGTTGTTGCTCTGTACAGTATGTATGTCCTGCCTTTTTAATAATGTTCCTTTGTGTTTTATTTTTATTTATTTTATTTTATGCCCCATCCCCTTTCCCCTAGGGGGCTTTTTACCCACAAATAGGCCGTTATTGAAAATAAGAACTTCTTAATTAACCTGCCTGTAGCTAAGGGGCTACACAACCCGGACTGTATTAAAGATTGTTTAGATTAAACCACTACTAAAGAATATTAATAGCCAGACAGTACAGTTAGAGAAAATGGCGGACACTCAATTGACTGCGCGGGGACAGGGATTCCAAGTTAACAGCATTTTAATAGTCATAGCAACGTACATATAATTTATTACGGTTCTCCTTTAATAATAGAATGTCAGTGCAATAAAGTCAGCGGTAATGAATAGTTCCTAGATTACGGATACTCGACCGGAGCTCTGAAGGGAGTGAGACGAAACGAGGCGATACAGGGAAAAGCAAATGGTGGCTGGAGACGATGGTTTCTCTCTAGAGCTCCTGCTCCGGAGGAACTGTAGACCGGTCGGATAATCCTGTCGCCGCTGGAAGAAGGGGTCTCGTACGGAACCGGTCCTTGTAATCCTAGCGCCCGATGGCAGGGTTAATAGCTATTAATCCAAAAGCCTGTTGGCATAGATGGTAGCTAGCTAGCTTCGTTTGTACTTGAAGCTAACCCGCAGACGGTCTCCAATGAGTAGTTATATAAAAACGCCGCTGGGTTTAACTATAAGTCTCTCCACGTTACTTCGCTTACACAAGTCACTATACTGTGCCAATAATGGCTCGACAATATTATAGTTGTATCTAAGTAGCCATTAGCTCTCTGTAACGATACACCGCTATCGGTCTGTGTACAACTGTACCGGATGTCTTTCACTCTCGCTCTGCTAGTTTTCCTGTGGTGTTACTGCCGCTGCTGCTGCTTGCACCGTCTACACCAGGGGTGGGCAATTATTTTTCCCGGGGGGCCGAATGAGCAACTGAAAATATGTTGGGGGGCCGGGCCAAAATTCCAAACTCAATTATGCATAATATACATTTTATTTCTATATAAAAAGCAGTACATGGCATTGTTTTGACCCCTGGTAAGAGTGTATGTTATTATTTGGCAATTAAAAGGTGAGGTTAGCTTTCAAAAATATCATTTATTCAAATAGAATTTATTTCCAAAGTGATAAACAAAATGTGAAACATTAATAACAAAGGGCATTTTGAGTTTCATATACTATTGAAACAAGGATTTTCTTAGCTTTCTAAAGACATCACATCATCTTATAGCAAAAATAAACAAGACATGTCACTGAACTGTGTAAAGAAAAGTGTCCCAGTTTTGTAGCCTTTTTTACTTTACATGCCTATATTAAACATTTAAGAAAAAAAAATATCAAGTGTCCCATTTCACTTGTTATATTTCCACATTTTAGTGTTCTTCAGTTCTTTTTTGTTTCATTCAGTGTGAGAAATCCAGTCTCTGTTGAGCTTTAACAAGTCCCTCAAAGTCAGGTTGCATGTCTGAGGTGGAGATGCGAAGCACAGCTGCCAGATGTTCATCAGTGAGAGAGGATCTGTACCTGGACTTGGTAAACGAGAATGAGAATGTCTGTTCACATATGTAGGTGGATCCAAAGAGAACCAACATCTTCTGAGCATGTCTCCTAAGCGTATATTGTGCGTGTGAACGTTGACATGAAAAGTAAAAAGTAAAAAGTAAAAAAAATAAAAATAAAAAAATATTAAAAAAAAAAAATTTTTTTATTTTTTTTTATTATCATGTAATCTTTCGCGGGCCGGTCAGAATCATCCCGCGGGCCGGATGCGGCCCGCGGGCCGTACAATGCCCAGGTCTGGTCTACACAATACACTCTATCTGGTCCCTATAGGGCTCAGCCTGTTCACCTGTACAGAATCAATGCGCTTGCTCTGGGCTTGTCTGAACGTGTCTGAACATGTCTAGAAACCATGTCTAGGGGGCGCGTCTCTGGCGCCTACAACGTCAAGGATGGGACCCAATAAGGCGAGCGAAGAATACTGTTATGCAAACAGATGGTGTAAAGATATATATCTTATATATATAAACAATATATAAGTTATACAAAATAATAAATGCAGACTTTCAGTGTTAATCTGGACCTTCAGAACACTGCCTATTCAAATAAAGGTTTGATTATGATGATGATGATGATGATGATGATGATGATGAGGGGAGACCCAGGACTTTCGATGGGCTTTCAAATTTAGAAAAACTACACTACCCAGCTCATGCCAGCCCCTGTCAATCATCTGACTTCTGGATTTACCTTTTTATTTCTCATATTTTTCGGTATTATCTCCCACAAACCTGAACATTATTGCCATAAAACAGAACGCAGTTAGTGTCTCTACCTTTCTGTGAACGTCTAGCAAGGAAAAACGGAGTTGCAATCTGATGAAAAATGGCGGAGAAATTTACATTATAAAAAAGTAACTGTACTTACAGTAGATTTCATTCACGGTGTGTGAATCACGCTTCTTCTTTCTTCTTCTTAAACCCTTTTGCTCTTTGGGGAGCATAGATCATTGATGAACTCTCTCCAGCTGGTTCGGTGTTGGGCGATTTTCTCTGCTTCCTTCACCATACTTGTCTGGGGAGAGACACCACGTCCAAACTTCGCTGTGTATTTTCCATGAATGTTTCTGTAATCATTTTGTTCCGCTAAGCGGGTGATTGGCCCACCTAGAGGTGCTTTTTTTGTCGGGGTATTGCTCCCTTAGCCCTTTGCCCTCTCACGCCCACCGGGGCAGTGGTTGAACCATTCTTCGTCTGTTCCCTCATCCGAGACCAGTTTGTCATGGGTGACCCTACCAGGAGCACTAGGCTCCAGACAACATAGCTCTCAGGATCATAAAGACACGCAAACCTCTCCACCACGATAAGGTGATGGTTCCAGGAGAGGGTGACTCACGCTTGGTGATACTAAATCCAGATTGAACTGGAAAGGGGAGATTTGGCCCAATCCATATATGTGCGACGACTTGGCCATACTAAGATGGATGGCAGAATTCAGTACTGTCTCTACATAATCTCCTGTTTAATCATCTTCCCTTTATTCATTTGCTTGCCTTAAATCTTTTGTACACCTGATCTCAAGAAGGTGCTGAATGAGCTCAGTGGCAATGTCTGGTCATTTTTAGCATGGTGTTATTCACTGTCAAAGAAATAATAATTTAAATTGATATTCTCTTTTGGTTCCTCACAATTTACTCAAGCTTAGTAACAGACACAATATTTCTGACACTGGGAATACCTTCCCTGAGTTCCATATGTCCCTAGATACCAAGGACATGCAAATGGACTTTGTAGAAAGTGGAGCAATCTTCCATTTACTTAGGTATGTATTTTAGGCGGATTTTCAGAAAATAGGGCTTGGGCTCAAGAGGTTAATGTCTAGCAGCTAAACGGGGTTACTTCAGAGTGTTGTCAGACATATACACATAGTTGTTTACATTAATCATAATTAACATACAAAAATCAGTGGCGGCTGGTGAATTCTTCTCCAGGGGGGGCGCTATACCAAACATTTTGCAAACATGTACCAAGGCACGCATTTTTAAGTAGGTAGAGTACAACTATCACCATTGCCATCAATCAATATATGATCGCAGCCACGTCTCTCTCTCTCTCTCTCTCTCTCTCTCTCTCTCTCTCTCTCTCTCTCTCTCTCTCTCCCTCTCTCTCTCTCTCGTATTCAGATCCGTCCAATAATAATCACAGATGTATATCTTGTCATTTTAAACAAGTTACCATTATATTGTCCCGATGATTATGCCCCCCCCGCGGCGAAATTAATTAGTATCCCCCTCTATCTCTCTCTTTCTCTCTCTCTCACACAGACACACACAGCATGACCAGCTATCGTTACAAGACTTACTTACCATCACAAGAGTTGAATGGGGCGAGATATTCAGCTGTCCAGTCCACAACAAGCCATAATCCACTTTTTTTTTTAAATCCACTCAAAAAGAAACTACTCCAGTAAAGTTACAGTCCATACCGTTAGCTGGTAGCTAACGGAGCTGCATCCAGCTAGCGATGTAGCTTCTTGTTAGCCACCACAAGTAGAAAACGACAGAGTATATCCTTCTTCTGTCTGTTGAGTGTTTCTGAACTGAGGAGATATCAGGCTGATGAGGTAGAAATTTTTTCACTCCAGTGTTCATCTCTCAAAAGGTATTGTTTTGAGGGATTTACCTGCATTCGAGGTTGTAATGTTGTAAAGCTAAGCTAACTATAAATCGAAAATGAAAATACTCCTTGAAACCGAAACCATGTCAACTGGTGACGACTGACGAGTGAACACACAGAGTGTGGAGGCGTGAGCACAGAGTGCATCTGCAATGCTTGCTTGTCCAGAGCGCCCGAAACCGCGACCCCCCCAGCCCTCCCAAGTCCCGCCCCAGATCATATTTATGACCATTGATAGGCTAAAATGTATTTACTAGATTCATTACGATTGGCCGCTTGCGCACAGTGACGCCTACTCCCTGCGTTTTGTCTAGCGCCCTGGATGTCCCGGATTCAGACTGACGTTAATCACAAACGAGGGGGAGGAGATTAGAATAGCATGCAAAAACTAATTATTTATACTATATTTATTGCTATATTAACGTTATTGTGCATTTTAATAGTAATTATTATTCATTTTAAACATGTTTAGTTTATTTTTAGGGCTTCAAGCCTTCAAAATATCTAAAATAAAAAAACACAAGTTCTTCTTCTCCTACTCTCTCATTGCTCTCAACCAGGGGGGGCGGCGCCCCAGCGTCCCTAGTGGCCAGCCGCCACTGACAAAAATCCCTACTGACATTTATATGGGTTCGGCTTAACTAGGCTTGCCTAGTCTTGTTGATTATGTAACATTTCAACGAAAAATGCATACATCAAAGTAGAAGAGGAGATCACTTAAAAATTGTATAAAACATAGTTAAAATGTTGGTCATACCAGCACAATATTTTCTTTCGTCTTCTGTTCGTGTCAATGGAAGAGTAAACCAAGTTTGCGTTCCTTTTGCAAAATGCATTCACCTTTGACCTGTGAATTTGCCTGACTCACCGATGCTGACAGAGTGTGACAGCAGCCGATGCAGGGGAGCACTGCACAACCTTTAGCTGGTTCCTAAGCCCAATTTGGCAGGCTCGACTGATTTTCAAGATTGGGCTGTGCAAAACTGGGCCAGTAATGGAATTGTAGCTGTTGACGCCCGTCCTTTGATTCATCGCCCAGTCTGCGCACCTTTCCGATGGCATTCAGTAAGTTACGCTGAAAAGACCGGTCATTTAATGCGAAAGCCTCTCCGTTTTCACAGTCTATTTGAAGTCTTGCAGTGTGTTGGCAAAATCCAACATGACCATGGCTTAACGCTGCACTTTGGCTACCCTGTCTGGTGTGTGGTAGACCTGAACAGAATAAGACAATTCTCTGTTACAGTGATTGGTGATACTATAGTTTCAAAGCCTGATCTTGGATAGGCGTGGCATGGGCATACAGCCAAACCAGGCAAGTAAACGTTCAAACTAAACATCTGAACAGGTAACACGATCTCCCACAACTTTGGGGGTAATTTGGCCAGGACATGGCACACTTTCTTTGGGCAATATCCTGCCCTGCGCCCCTCCCTCTCCTCCTTCCTCCTCCTCCTCCTCCTCCTCCTCCTCCTCCTCCTCCTCCTCCTCCCTGGAGAAGCCCATTGATCTAATGTCTGGTGAGCCTGGTGTCTCCAATATCAGGCTAATTCCAGGAGGGATTGGGTTTTCCCTTGTTGCCTTGTAGTTGGGAGTCCTGTTCCTGCCGCTCTCCTAGTTCTCTCCGCCTTCACTTCCCAATGGCACTGGGCACTACTAACGGACAAGAAGCCCTTTGTCCCCTGACTGAGCAGGACAGACCCATAGCGAGGAGGAACTGGAAAAGGATGTGATGGCATTGGAAGGCCACAAACCCTTCTCCAGTGTGTCCTATATGCTCCTCTAGAAATTCCAAAATGATTATGAAGTAAAGAATAGGTCCAATGAAACTGCACAAGGTAATTGTGTTCAAATTCATTGTTTCGATAACCCTTGTTTGACTAACGTATTGCAAACCTCATCTGCAACTTGCAGTGCAATCCCTGTTCTGCCCATCACAGCCCTTTAGAAAGCCCTGCGTTAACACCACTATGGGGCACTCCTCTTCTCGCTTTGCTGCTGCCAGTGACTACAGTGAGCTCAATGACTGCTTTTCAAAGACTACATTATCTGTGAAAATTGCAGTGGCTTCCTAACCCAGTAATAACTGCAGCCGATATTCCTTTTTGAGCTATCCTCCCCCCTCTTTGATTGGTTCTAACCTGTCGTTTCGATGCCTGTGCACCTGTGTGTGTGTTTGGTACATTAGTTGTACACATGTCCTATGGGCTGACATACCATTTCAGGCCAGGTGACCCTGCCGTGTTGGAATCACCATTTCCCAGACATTCAACGTTTCCTTTTCCAGTTTTATGTGACTGTGGTTTAATGCGGTTTATGTTGTTTTTGTGGTTCATATTCTACCTTTAAGGATTTGCTCTCAATTGAGCTGCCTGGTCAATTAAAGGTTCAATAAATGAAAATAATATTTAGTGTCTGGACAGTGACGTTCATATAAAGAAGGCCTTGTTCCTGGAATGGGTGACACAACCTGTCTTATTAAGCATTTATGAACCAACATAGTTGACAAATGCTTTATAGAGCAATACAACTTAATTATAAAGTATTATATAAAACATTATAGTCTTATGTTATACTATAAAGCATTTGTAAACCAGCCAGTGTTTAAGGTGTATTTACAGACGTCCTTATATGAGCATTTATAATCAAGTTGTAGGCTTAAACCACTCAAAATATGGTATTTGTAAACTATAAGGGCTTTGTTATTGTGTTTATTATTACTTGTAAATATCCTTGTACATTTTTTATAATGAAATTATATTAATTATAAAAGCATTTGTACACTTACATTTGTTGATGTGTTCATGACTACCATATACAGTACGCATTGATAATATATTTATAGTGACCATTAAATATAGAATTTCCCCAAGGGGATCAATGAAGAAATATCTTATCTTAAATCATTTGTAAATTACTTACTCACAGTTTGTAAATGCATTACAGAGTTGGGCTAATGACAATTATACCATGGCATGATTTCAAATTACAAGTTAGTTTATGTTTACTTTCCCTATACCTTGCTAAACTCCAGAGATTGAAAGCCAAATTATTATTTTTATTCTTGAAGTAACATGCCCAAAAGCACACAACATACAATCACGTCCTAAAACAACAACAGCAGCAACAACAACAACAACAACATCATGGTGTAGCTTATATCCCCAGGCCATCAGGTTGCTCAACGAACAATAACACTATGCAACAACCATCAAATGCACTCACAGCACACACATCCACAAGCACACACTCACTTTAAACAAACAACACACTGCAGCACCCACTCTCCACACTTTAGAACACCTAGACACACTTTATATTTATTGGCAAAGAATTTGCACTACAACCAACATGAAACAAAACATATCACAATACAACAACAACAATACATAAAAAGACTTCCCAAGACAATAACTCAACACCACATGACAAGACAACAACTGATACAAACTGTACAGTGATCATCCTACATGGACACTCGCTCGTTCTCTCCCCCCCCCCCCCTCCCCCCGCTCACCCCAGGACCTCAACATGAGTCACACTCACAATACATCAAAACAAAAATGTCCAAACGTATATGCGTTCCCTCAACTTTGCCACTGCAGCCAACCAAATTGCGATATCAGATTCCCTAACCCCTATAACACGTGCCGTGGATATCTCCAAATAGATCACGTCAAGGTAGGTGAGAAACCATACCTTTGGACAGAGTCTGTCTGGGTGAAACCAACGTGAGGCAATCAATTTTTTTGCGGCTGTGAGGCCGGCCAAAATGAGTTTTTTCACCTGTATAGAGGTCGGTAATTTAGAGAGATCATTCAATAATAATACAGAAGGAGATACAGGTATGGTTAGAGAGAAAATGTCTGAGAATATGTAACATTTTCCCCAAAAAATCACAACAGGAGGGCATTCCCAGTACATATGCATAAATGTACCTGTGGCGCCATTTGGACACAAGGTACATAGAGAGTCAGGTCTGAGACCCATTGAATTCAATCGTCTAGGGGTTAAATAAGTCCTGTGAATAAAATTTAGATGAATCTGTTGGTGATCTGGGTTGTGTGAGGATAACATTTAATTTCATACTTATCTTTTGTCTAGCACAGTATCTGGAGCGTAACAGAAAGAAGCATTTTTGTATAAAAGTATTCTGTACTTCTGTATGACAACTATTAAAGAAACTTGAGAAACTAGCCTTCAAAATCACACTGACCATGACACTGACCTCTGCTCTTTTTGTCCTACAATACCGCCCCTCAAGAGCTACCTTCACAAAAGTTTGCAGCACTGCAAACTTCTTATTCTCCTGCCATTGTGCCTGCTGGACAACACAAACAAAAAGGGCCTGAGAGAGCATAATTTAATTTCCATATAGATGAGAAGTGTGCCACGAAATAAGCAAGTGTCCTTTTATGCACAAAGCACAGTGGTTTTCATCTTGAAGCTTCGGCATTGTTCAAAAAGCTCTGTGAATTACCCCCAACAAAACACTAAATAGGGTTGTATCTGCAGCATTGTGATTGTAAAAGGGTAGTAATAGATTTTGCCTGTGTCCAAGCACTCCAGATATGAAAGGGGTTAAAGCAGCATGTGGACGAGGACTGCAGAGTCCTCCTTCAGCCGTGTGTTCTCTCTCAGCCTCAATCTCACCAGATGGCATTGAGCTCTCTCTCCTTCACACTCATCACACACACCAATTTTCGAAAAGAGTATCTGGTGGTTAAGAGAGATACAAGAGACTATTATAACTTGTTCTGTTATGTGCAACTGAGGATGGGTGCTCAACAGCAAGGATCCTTAAGGGACAATAATTATACATGAATAGATTCATAGATCTGAAGTGGTCACTGTTTTTACCTTTTAGCCATCACAGAATGCACATTACATTCGACTAGGCTATATTAAGTTGAAGAAATAAAATATATATATTTAATTCAATCTAATATATATATATATATATATATATCAAGTGTTCCCTTATTATCCCCCTTGGGAAAATCAAGGTGTCATAGCAGCATGGGGAGGGGGGGGGGGGGGGGGGGGGGGGGGGGGTACAGGCAGGTGAAAGATTATAATAGAAATAGTAATAATAATAATAATAATAATAATAATAATAATAATAATAATAATAATAATAATAATAATAATAATATAATAATAATAATAATAATAATAATAATAATAATAATAATAATAATAATAATAATAATAATAATAATAATAATAATAATAATAATAGTAATAATAATATATATTTACTTATTGATGAATATTGGCACTACTGTGATCATTGAGTTCATATTTGAACTTAACCACTGCAATGCTGATATATAACACACACATACAGTACTCTCACACACACACGCACGCGCACACACACACACACACACACACGCACACGCACACGCACACGCACACGCACGCACGCACACACACACACACACACACACACACACACACACACACACACACACACACACACACACACACACACACACACACACACACACACACACACACACACACACACACACACACACACTCACACACCTTTTTACAAAACCTCCCCACTTTGGTTCCAGGCTCACTTTGATCTTGTGGGGAAAAGGCGTGTGTGGTAAATACAGAGTGAAACAAGATTTCGATTCCAGGTTCCAGGTTCTATATTTGAGTCAGATCACATCGGGACATGAAAGGGTCCTCGTACCCGTCTATCCAGCTCCACTCGTGTTTGCCTGAAGCAGCGATCCTCTGATGGCGGTAACTCAGTTAGAGCCAATCCAAGTCCCCAGTAAATGGAGCACTGAGCTGTTAATGCCACTCGAGTGCTTGTGACGAAGCACTGAAGAGACATAAGACACAGGAATATAAAGGGACAGACTGAATGAATGGAGATAAGCATGGACAACACATTAGCAAGATGTTCAAACCCCTGGCCGAAGAAGCCCACTGTTACATCCATTATCATTGCACTGTAGACTATGGATCAGAACTATATACCTCAGTCTTAAAGGCCCAATACGTCGTTTTTTCTTTCATCATATCAATGTATATTCACACTCATTTTGAAAATACACGATTACAAAAATACACAATTTGGAACGTCATTGTAAATCGGAATATAGATCTGTTTAACTCCAGTGTTTACAAAATAGGGTAAATACAATGAAGGATTAAATTGGACATGTTATCTAGTCCTTGTATCACAAGTTCAATCATATTCTAGAGACTGGCGTGTCTCCATTTATTTTCTTCTTATTTTGGCGGTGGGGCTATCCCTTTGTTTACGATTGGAGCACTCATTGTATCTTTAAAGTTTAAAGACTCTTTTAAACAGTTCTCCTCTGCTTTGACTATTAGCCTAAAAGGGCTTCTGGACTACAGCCTTGTAAGTCAGTTATCATAATTACTGTGGCAATGTCTAATGAAGCATCCCAGGGTGACTTATGCTAATGTCACAGTTGAATAACTTTTCTCCTCTCATAGGAGGTTAGCTGTTTTTAATCTCACCCAATTAGCACATTAAACACAAAGTGCTACACAACCAAGCAGCACTGGAGCAAACGAGCGCACCAATCTAATTGTTAATTAATGGCTGCTTTAAAGTGCTAGCTAGCAGCCACTGCAATTGTAATTCAAAACAAGAGAAAATGTATCACATTAATTGCTGGAAGAGAAAGTTAGCATTAGCATAATAGAGGCGGAGAGGATGAAAAGGCCTTTGCTGTGTAGGGGGGGGGGGGGGGGGGGGGCGCGCAAGTTACCACTAATCCACCATGGAGGGAATTGTTTGTTATTTCAATTAAGTATAGCCCATGTATTTAATCATCTAAATTGCATTGTTAAAAAAAATCTAAAATAAAAGAAAGACAAATAAATAAAGGACAAGATTTTCTTTCCTACGATGGAAAATGACAAGTACATAAACTTAACTGATAAGTAGATAAACTGTTGAAATGTGAAATTTCTTGCACAAATAATCAGATCCACAAACAAAGAAAATCAGATCCACAAAATAACTCTTGTTTTCTTGTAGGGCTGACCCCTATTAGTCGAATAGTCGACTAATCGATCGAAAGGAGCCGTAGTCGACTGCCACCCTCTTAGTCGAATTTAATTATAATTTGTTTTATTATAATTATTTATTTATTTCTTTATTAAAAAAAAAGAAAAAATAAGACAATTATGATTATTTCCAAAAGAAAAGAGGCCTAGAAGCGTGGCTAACACTAATGGCACGCATGCCAGAGGCTAACTGTCTAAGAAAACAGGCACAGAGGCACTGAAAGAGGATTTCACCCATCTAATGAACACACTAGACTAGACAAATATCAAGATGTATCAATCAGTGGACCAATTGCATGCTTTTGCAGAGGACAAGAAGCCTTCCGTCGACTCCTTCAGACATTAAGCACCCCCACAGCCACAAAATAAAAAATAAAGATTATGTATGTTTTTTTTCTAATTCTTTTTTTTCATACTAATAGTCGACTATCGGCTCATTTCGGCCAATCAAAGTTGACTATCCAAATCCTTAGTCGGGGACAGCCCTATTCTCTTGTACTCTCAAGTACAGAGTAAAAGGGAATGACGTTGACATCTAACCATGTGTAGAGTAGCAGTAGGCTATAGTGCAGTATGATATGTGAATATGATATGATATGATATTTTCATTTATAATGCGCCCCCCCCCCAGCCAATTTTTACATCGGTCCGGGGCACAGCCCGGGGGGGAAAGAATACGAATAAATGGACAGGACAATGGAGACAGGGAACCAGGCAGACGGACAGACAGAGAACATAAGAACACCTCAGACACACAACCCAACAGCAAAGTAACTCGGTGATCATCCAGAGCGAAAAGGTGGCAAGGCCTTGAATGTCTGTATGGTGTTGGCAGACTTGATGTTGAGAGGGAGCTTATTCCACAGTGTCGGCGCCATCACTGCAAAGGCCCGGAAACCTTTGTCACCAGTTTGGCCCGCGGGACCCTCAGACAAGGTTGGTCATTTGATCTGAGGGACCTGGAGCTGACGGGTTGGACCAAGAGTTCCTCAATGTAGGCCGGAGCGAGACCATTGAGAGCTTTGTAGGTGAATAGCATAATTTTAAAGTTGATTCTATTCCTCACTGGGAGCCAATGGAGAGAGACGAGGACTGGGGAGATGTGGTCCCTCATTCTGGTGCCTGATACCAGCCTGGCAGCAGCATTTTGAACGCGCTGGAGAGGGAATATGGTTTTGTCCGGAAGACCAGAGTAGAGGGAATTGCAGTAGTCCAGTCGTGAGAAAATTAACATTGATGATGACTTTATGAAGGTCGCTCGGGGAGAGGAAGGAATTGATTTTTGAAATGATGCGCAGTTGGAAGGATCTTACTTGCTTGTTGAAATTGAGATCTGAGTCAAATAAGACCCCAAGGTTTCTCACATTGGGTTTCACCAAGGAGGGAGAGGCTTTCCATGTTTCTGGAGCTCTGTACTGAGTGACTGAGGTGGGGGAGCCAAACAGAACGATCTCCCCCTTGCTCTCATTTAACTGCAGGTGGTTTTGTGACATCCACTCCTTTATGTTGCCTAGGCAGGTCTTCAGGCGGTCTAGGCCGGTGGAGTCAGCTGTTGTGAGTGGGAGGTATATCTGGGTATCATCGGCGTAGCAGTGGAAGGAGATGTTGTGCCGAGTGATGATTTGTCTGAGGGGGAGCATGTAGAGATTGAAGGGGATGGGTGCCAGGATTGAACCCTGTGGGACCCCGCAGGTGAGGTTGGTTCGCTGGGAGGAGAAGTTGGCTAGACTCACAGAGTAGGTTCTATTGTTTAGGTAGGATCTGAACCAGGAGAGGGCGGTGTTGGTGATGCCAACCGCCTCTTGGAGGCGGTCAGTGAGGAAGGAGTGGTCCACTGTGTCAAATGCTGCACTCAGGTCGAGAAGGACCAGTGCAGCACACATTTCCCAGTGTCCACGGTGAGGAGGAGGTCATTGAGGACCTTCAGGAGGGTGGACTCAGTGCTGTGTCCTGCCCTAAACCCAGACTGAAAAATCTCTAGGATGTTGTTCCTCTTGAGGTAGGGCATCAGCTGACTGAGGACAGCCCTTTCCAGGACTTTTGATAGGAATGGCAGTTTGGAGATGGGCCGGTAATTATTGAGGAGAGTGGGGTCTAAGCTGGGTTTTTTGAGGAGAGGATGAACCACTTGAAACAGGATGGAACGGAGCCAGTAGCTAGAGAGTTGTTGATAATGGCGAGGACGTGTAGATCCACGGTGTCAAAAACCTCCTTGAGGAGGGGGGGCAGGGATGGGGTCCAGGGGGGATGAAGCTGGCCTCAGTGAGGAGATGATCTCAGAGAGGGATGAGAGGGTAATGGGATCAAAACTGGCGAGGGTGGGTGAGCATTCCCGAGTGATGAAGTCCTGTGTGGAATGGATGAATGAATGAATGAAAACTTTATTTAACAGATTGCAGAATGGGTACAATACAGTACGGCTCAATACATACAATTGTTAAGGGGATGCAGACCTGAGAAAGACGTTTGTCTTGTTTCCATCAGGGTCCCCCATTTTCAATGTTTCTTTGGATGGTCTCCACTTTTTCTAAGAAAAAGGACAGAAATTCCTCACAGAGGGATGTATCCTGGATAGCGGTCGTGGGAGGGGGGTGAATAACAGAATGTATCGTCCAGAATAGAACTCTGGGATTTTGTGTGTTGTTGGCAATTAAAGTAGCCAAGTACTTGTCTCTCTCGTTTTTCACCACCAATATGTGGAGTATGATGAAGCTACAGAGTGAATATGCTAAGCTAAGGTACTGTATTGATTGATTGATTGAAAACTTTATTAACATATTGCAGAATGGGTACAGTACAGTACAGCTCAATACATACAATTGTTAAGGGGATGCAGACCAGAGAAAGACTTTCGTCTTGTTTACATCAGGGTCCCCCATTTTCAATTCATCGTAATGTATGTACAGTATTATTATATACAGTGGTACAAGTGTAACGGATGGTACCGCGAAGCGCAGTCACAATGGACTTCAGATGTTGTGAAGTGACTGGGGTGAGTAGCGGTGCTATGGGTTAAACTCACTCTCACCCTCAAAAGACACATAGACACGTTACAGAGCAGTGAGTTCACCTCTTGGTATAGCGGTCTGTGCTGTCGACCCGTGGTGCAGCAGACCACGGGTTCGAAACTCCCTCAGGGCATCGAAGTTTAAGGTGACGATATCACAACCGTTACACAAGTATGAATACATTATGGTAATAAACCATACTAGACAGTGGTTTGACTAATATGAGTATAGATAAATCTATATACAGTGTGCACAGTGTACAGTGTGAATATATATATATATACACAGTCTGTTATTGTACATTTCTATCATACAGTGTTATATGGATAGACTATAGATTGGATATAGTGTGTATAATGAAGGCAGTGTAAGACAGTTGTAGGTAGGCAGTAGATAGTTATGGATTGAGTACAGTCTTGTGTATAGGCAACAGAGTTCAGAGTTTATACAGTATGGAGAGAGAGAGAGAGAGTGTGTGTGTGTGTTCGTGTGTGTGAATGTGCGAGTGAGTGTGTGTGTGTGAGAGAGATAGAGAGAGAGAGAGAGAGAGAGAGAGAGAGAGAGAGAGAGAGAGAGAGAGAGAGAGAGAGAGAGAGAGAGAGAGAGACCGTAGTGAAGAGTTCAGCAAGATGACAGCTGAGGGGAATAAGCTGTTCCTATAGCGCCTCCCAGAGGGGAGGAGGGCAAACAGTCTGTGGTTGGGGTGAGAGGTGTCCTTGACAATACTATGTGCCTTCCTCAAACACAGTTTGTGCTGAACAGTCGCAATTGCAGGGAGTGATTGACCGGTGATGTGTTGGGCGGTTTTACCGCATTCTGCAGTGCTTTCTGGTCCGAGGCAGAGCAGTTGCCGTACCAGACTGAGATAGATGCACTTTCTTCAATCCCCTCAGGAAGAAGAGACACTGGTGAGCTCGGGGGTCCAAGAGAGGTCCTCAGAGATGTGGACACCCAGGAAGTTGAAGCTGGAGACACGGTCAACCTTTGCCTCATTGATATACGGATGGGGGCATGTGTGCCTGCTTTGGTCTTTCTGAAGTCCATGATGAGCTCCAGAATTTCTTAATGTTGAGGGCCAGGTTGTTGTTGGCGCACCACAGCCCTATTTCTAGCATGTAGCAACAATTAGATTTTAAATTAGTTTCGAAATGGTTGCACCCTGGCAAAAATAAAAAAGCTACTGTACATACAGTAGATTTCATTATCTGTTCTTATGCACGCCTGGTGATACTAAATCCAAATTGAACTCGGGCATTTGAAATATAAATGTGCGAATTGGCTATAATAAGGTAATTTATAAGCCTGCTATTCTATATTCTGTAATAATATTTCAAATAGCATTGGTCCGGATGGGAGAATTCAGTACTGTATCTACAAAACCTTCTGTTTAATCATCTTCCCTTTATTCATTTCCTTATATTTCTTGTACACATGATCTCAAGAAGGTACTGAACGAGATCAGTGGCAGTTTTTCATGTCTGGTCATTTTTAGCATGGTGTTATTCACTGTCAAAGATGCAAAGAAAAATCATAATTCATATTCTCCTTTGTTTCATCACAATCAAGCCTAGTAATAGACACAATATTTCTGATACTGGGAATACATTCACTGAGGTCCATAGATGTCCCTAGATACCAAGAATATGCAAATGGTTTTCAGTTAGGACTTTCCTTAAAGGAGGTTTTTGGACCTCCTGTTTTTAAGTGCCTTTCACTCTGGGAGTTCCCTTTGTGCCTGCCACGTTGTTAGTGGTCCTTGTTTTTTTTTTTTTTTAATAAACTACGCCATATTTTGGCTCACTCAGGTTCCTGTCTTGTGTCGTGCATTTGGAGTCGCTTACGTGACAAACCTGCTCACAGGCCGAGCAGCACAGTGGGCCACTGCTTCCTGGTCCATGGGGGCCAGCGTCTGTCTCTCCTACGGAGACTTTGTGGCGGATCTTCGGAAGGTATTCCACCATCCAGCCTGTGGCCAGGACCCTGGTGTTCGGCTGAGCAGTATATCCAGCAGGGCAGTGGCAGTGTCACGGATTACTCAGTGGAGTTCAGGCTGGCCGCAGCTGAGAGCGTCTGGAACGACCAGTCACTTTGCGTCACCTTCCGGATGGGTCTCAGCGAGGCTGTGAAGGACCAGCTCGCCACCCGGGAGGAGCCTGCCTCCCTCGATGACCTGATCAACCTCGCCATCCGCATCGATGGACGCCTCCAGGAGAGAAGGCGCGACATGTATCCTAGACGTGGGCATGATTGTAGTGGGTAACATGTATCCTAGACGTGGGCATGATTGTAGTGGGTAACATGTATCCTAGACGTGGGCATGATTGTAGTGGGTAACATGTATCCTAGACGTGGGCATGATTGTAGTGGGTAACATGTATGTCCTTTCTGCTGTGGCCACAGAGGAAATAATTAAACTACGCTTTCTATTTTTTAATAACTCGACTGATTTATTCAACAGCTCATCTTTTGTCCTTTAACATTTTCCATAACATGGGTAACATGTATCCTAGACGTGGCCATGATTGTAACATGTATCCTAGTTTCAAGTTCAAGTTTGTTTATTATTTGTCACAACAAAATACAGAATACTTTATGATGAAATGCTTGTTTCTGTATGAGCCCCTGAGAGTGTGCTACATACAGTAAAAGAAAGTAAGTAAAAAGTAAGTAAGGGAATGTTGAATGAATGAATGAATGAATGAATGAAAACTTTATTTAACAGATTGCAGAATGGGTACAATACAGTACGGCTCAATACACACAATTGTTAAGGGGATGCAGACCTGAGAAAGACGTTTGTCTTGTTTCCATCAGGGTCCCCCATTTTCAATTCATATAGTTGTTGTTCAGTATACATATATACAATATACAATACAGAGTAAAATGAGTAACAGTGAGGTACAATGCAGAAATGAGATGAGGTACAAAACTTAGGGTAGGGTGCAAATGAGGTATGAATGTAGTGCAAATCTCTTTAATAATAGATAAATATAAAGTTTGTTAAAGTGTCTAAAGTGAGTAAAGTGAGTGGTAAGGTGAGTGTTTGTTTAAAGTGAGTGTGTACATGTGGATGTGTGTGCAGTGAGTGTAGATGATGGGTTGTTACATAGTGTCATTGTCATTGAGCATCCTGATGGCCTGGGGATAGAAGCTCCTTCTGAGTCTCTCTGTACTAGCCATGAGACTCCGGTAGCTAGAAGAGGAGTTCAAAGAGGCAGTTGTTGACAGAATCCGGCTATAGGGCGACAATAATGTGGTCAAGAGGCATGGTTTCTATCTTTAGCCTTTAACTGGCGTGGTTTATTTATTCACATGGTATGAGCAGTAGTTCTAGAGTTCTCCTCTCACTGAGAGGCTGAGGGGGAAGAGGTAGAGTGGGAGGAGACATCTCTATTTATACTCGCCACCTGGTGGTGTTCTTGAGTGGCTCCGCCTAGAGCGCCCTCTAGTGGAAACAGTTATATATGCAGTTAGACAGTTATTAACAATCCTACACAGAACCTCTGACTTCAACACTCCCACTTAGGGTTGTATTAGCATACTGGATATAATAATAATAAGGAAATAATATAATCCAAAACATCAACAGAGTATGGCAGTCAATATTTACACATTAAACATGACCTTTGCAAATACCTTCAATTTTAATTTGGAACAGGTTTCCTAGAGTCTTTGATTATTCTCTTAGCCATGGCCCTGCAACACTTGTTATAAATGTCTTGGAGAGTGGGAAGCCCACCTCTAATTGTGCGTTCAGCTGAACGGGCCACTCTCTGTAGTCTGCTGCGGTCTTGTGCGGTGCTATTCCCAAACAAGGAGGTGATGTTACCAGTCAGGATGCTCTCTATTGTGCACTGCTCTAAAGGAAGTCGGTGACTTCAAATACCTGGGCTCGTGGGTCAACTCGTCTGAGCGAGACCTTAAAGTGAGGAAGGCGCTTGCGTGGAGGGCTCTGAGCGGCATGACCAGTGTGTGGAAATCCAACCTCCCCCGTCAAATCAAGCTCAACTTCTTTCATGCAACAGTTGAATCTGTCCTTCTGTATGGCAGTGAATGTTCAACCCTGAAGCCCACCCTGCAGAAGTCCCTGGATGGGTGCTACACCAGAATGATGCGTGTGGTGCTTAACATCAACAGGGATGAGCATGTCGCTAATGCAAACTTGTATGGGGGGGCGCTAAGGGTGAGCGAGAAAGTGGCAGTCAGGAGAATGAGGCGGGCAGGTCACTGCCAGAGACACCATGAGCTGCCAACCAGCAAACTTGTGCTGTGGGAGCCAACACACGGGCATCGATCATGAGGACGTCCCACATTAACGTATGTGGACGTACTCAGGAGAGATGCGGGAGCAGAAAGCACCGGCGAGCTAGCCAGATGCATGGAGGATCGGGATGACTGGAAGCACAGAACTGAATGCCCGTCCAAGGACGACCTAGATAGATAGAAGTTCTTGAGGATCTTCTTACTCACTTTGAACTTCCTTAGGTGCCTAAGGAAGTAGAGGCGTTGCCGTACCTTCTTCACTACACTGTCAATGTGTAATTGACAGTGTGTGTCAATGTGTCAATGTCAAGTCCTTGGATATGTGGACTCCGAGGTACTTAAAACTGTTCACTCTCTCGACCAGTGCCCCGTCGATGCTGAGGGGGCTGTAGTCCCTGGCCCCCGACCTCCTAAAGTCCACAATCATCTCTATAGTGTTGCTAACGTTCAGGGAGAGGCCATTATCCTGACACCACCGCGCCAGGTCCTCTACCTCTTCCAGGTAGGCCCTCTTGTCGTTTGCAGAGATCAGGCCCACCACGACTGTGTCGTCAGCAAACTTGATAATTGTGTTGTTGTTCCGCTGTGCCACACAGTCATGTGTGTACAGCGAGTAGAGGAGGGGGCTCAGAACACAGCCCTGGGGGGCCCCTGTGTTGAGAGTGATGGATGAGGAGGTGCAGTTGCCTGCTCTCACCACCTGGGGTCTTCCTGTCAGGAAGTCCAAGACCCACTGGCAGAGGTCATAGTTCAAGTCCAGGTCCCTGAGCTGGGCTACGAGTTTGGAGGGGACTATGGTATTGAATGCTGAGCTGTACATTTACATTTACATTTAGTCATTTAGGTGATGCTTTTATCCAAAGCGATTTACAAGTTCTGTACGACAAATCATCAGGAAAGGGCACAACTCTGTAATCAATGAATAGCATTCTCACATAGTTCCCCTGCCTCTTGTCCAGGTGTGATGCTGCTGTGTGCAGCACATGGGCTATGGCGTCCTCCGTGGACCTGTTGGGGTGATATGCAAATTGCAGGGGGTCCAAGGTGTTGGGGAGGGAGGAACAGATGTAAGCCCTTCACTAGCTTCTCAAAGCACTTTTTTTTTTTTGTATTTTATTTTTTTTATTTTTTTATTATTTTTTAAACATAACATAAAATTAGACATACAAGCATTAACAGTAAACATCCAATGAAATCACAATTTAAATAAATGTAGTATACGAGATATACACCTAATACTTGCTATCTAATACCCTACATACATATGCTCTCGCTCGCTCACCCCCCCCGGACCCCCACTTGGATAATCCATCCATTATCATTCGTTCCTAACCAGGCACTACAATTCATATGCTAGCTTTTATTCTCTCCACCACTTCTAACCAGATTGCAATTTTGGCTTCACTGACACCCAAAATTCTTGCTGTAGATATTTCTAGATAGATCACATCGAGATATGTAAGAACCCATACCTTCCGACTAGGGATGTCCCGATCGCCTTTTTTTGCCCCCGATCCGATCCCGATCATGTGATTTTAAATATCTACCGATTCCGATCGTTCCCGATCCGATCTTTCACATTAGTAATCAATTTTGACGCATTTGTGTCAGAAACTGGCGGAGCAAGAAGCCCCTCTGTTGCCTATAGTCCGGGGCGCGAGCGCGGCGGCTCTTGTTATTTACATTCATATGTGCTTCATATGAGAAATATTAAAAGTTTCAATATATGTTTGCACATTAGTATACATTCAGTGTTCGACTTACGTAATGATTAGCTCCATTCTGGTCTGAAACGCCGACGATAATCCTCAGTCACACAGCAAATAATTGCCGTTATCTGAAAAGTTAGTCTGAAAACTCCGCCTCCTGCTGCTTCATGAGTTTTTCCTCCACGCGAAATGTCCTCCTTGCAAACATTGCAATTGCTGTTGGACTGGCTTGACTTTCTATTTTAAAATGCTTACTTACAAACTTCTAGCAGCTGCTCAAGTCAGTGGATAACGTTTCGGGGAGCAACGTGTTGTTGTGATGTGAGCGTCTAAAATTAAAGGGAAAGTGTTTGTTGCAACGGTGTAAATTAAAGGGGATGTGTTTGTTGTGGACAATTATTCTGCTCTGTGTGACAATAAATACATTAATGATATATTATATGTAATTTAAAACCAAAACTAAGGCCTCCGTATGAGTTTAAGACGTGAACATGGTCATGTTTGTTGAAAAAAATAAATAAAAAAGAAAATCTTTTTTTGACTGCCGATTTTTATTAAAAAAGATTCCCGATTGATTGATTGATTGAAAAGTTTATTAACAGATTGCAGAATGGGTACAGTACAGTACATCTCAATACATACAATTGTTAAGGGGATGCAGACCAGAGAAAGACTTTCGTCTTGTTTCCACCAGGGTCCCCCATTTTCAATTCATCATAACATATATGACATACATGACATACAGATAGACAGTACTGCTACATCTATACATTTATGACATATCAGATTTGCAAATACAGTACTGTTTGTGATACAAAAGTGTCCAGAAAAGGAGTGTATATACATTTGGCGTAGAAACTGTACATTGGAGGAGGTTGGTGGGGTGGGGTTGGGTGGGTTGGGTGAGGGCTGTACATTGGAGGTGGGGGGGGGGGTTGGGTAGGGGACACACACACAATTTACACTGTACATTGGAATGTTGACAAAGCCTTACTTGGTCATTTACTGTACAACTAGGTTAGGACATTTGTAGGGGCCAGTTTCGAATTGCAGTCTCACGTAGGTGTTTTTTGAGAGTGTTTTTGAAGGTGGGTAGTGATTCACATTCCTTTACAGCTTTAGGCAGGGCGTTCCACATTGATGTGGCATAATTGCGAAACGTGTTTAGTCCCTTGTTTGAGCCGAATCTGGGTTTTACATGATTTGTGGAGCTCCCTCTGGTGTTGTGATCGTGGTATTCACTGACCTTTGGGAAGTATTTTGACATGTACATGGGTACCTTGGTCGCATAGTGTATCTTGTAGACTAGGCCCATTGCAAGTTGCTGTACTCTGTCGTCTACTCTAAGCCATCCTAGGTTGTCAAAGTGGGCAGGGGTGAGGTGGGTTCTAGGAGTCAGGTCAAGTAGTAGTCTGACTAGCTTGTTTTGAGATGTTTGTAATTTGTTTTTTAGTGCCTTTGAGGTGCTTTGGTACCATGAGGTGCAAGCATAGTCGTAGTACCCTTGAATGAGTGCTCCTGCTAGAGTCTTCAGGGTATTCTTGTTTACCAGAGAGGAGATCCGGTACAAGAATCGCGTTCGTTGGTTGACTTTTTTTATTACATTGGATGCCATTTTGTCACAGGAAAGATTAGCCTCTAGGATGGAACCCAGGTAGGTAATTTCATCTTTCCTTGTGACAATATTGTCACCCACTGTAACCGAGAAGTCGTCAGTCTTGCTGAGTTTGTTATTTGAACCGAAGAGAATGGACTCTGTTTTGCCCATGTGTAATGATAGTTTGTTGTCGGTGAGCCATATGCAGATTTTGCCTAGTTCCGAGCTGAGGGCTTTTTCAACCTGTAACTTGTTCTTGTCAGAGACCAGCAGGGCTGAGTCGTCCGCAAACAGGAACAAGTTGCAGTCACAAGCTGACGACATGTCATTTGCATAAATTAGGAATAGTAGCGGTCCTAGTATGCTTCCTTGTGGAACACCACAGCTCACTGTGAGGGGGGGGGATAGGGTACCGTTTACTTCCACCATCTGTTCCCTCCCCTCCAGGTAGGATTGTATCCAGCTCACTGATAAACTATCAAAACCAATTGCTTTTAGCTTGTCAATCAGAATGGTGTGATTGACAGTGTCGAAGGCCTTTTGTAGGTCCAGCATGACCATGCCGCAGTATTTGCCCGCGTCCACCTCTTGTTTGATGTGGTCGTTCAAGTAGAGAAGGCATGTGTCAGTGGAGTGGGATGTTCTGAAGCCAGATTGGAATTCGTAGATTAGATTTTTTTCCGCGAGGTATTTTTCGTATACTATTTTTTCCATGACTTTCGAGATGGATGTAAGGATAGAAACAGGGCGGTAGTTACCCGGGTCTAATTTGCTGCCCTTTTTGTGCAGGGGTGTTACTCTCGCAATTTTGAAGTCCTTGGGGACGTGTCCCTGTTTTATGGAGAGGTTTATTATGTGTGTGATGACTGGGGTGATGGCTGCTGCTGAGTCTCTGAGGAATTTGGAGGGGATGTTGTCATGGCCAGTGGCCTTGTTTGGTTGGAGGGCGCTCAGTTTTTTGAGTACCTCATCTGTAGTTACTATTTCCAGTTTGAAGTCGTCTTTGTGGACGCCTAGGTTCATGTAGTATGCTACTATGTGTTCTACCCCATACTGCCCTGAGTGGGAGGGTAGTTTGTTTACCAGTGTTGTGGCTATGTTTGTGAAGAAAGTGTTTAAGTAATTGGCTACATCCAGCTTGTCTGTGATGAGCGTGTTGTCTGTCTTTATGTTTATGTTTGAGAACCTGGTTTTGAGTTTTTTACTGCAGCCTAGTTGATTGTTGAGTAATTTCCAAAGTTCACGTGGTTTATTTTTGTTTTCCTCGGTTTTGTCATTGATGAAATTTTTTTTTGCAGTTTTGATCATGGAGTTTACGTCATTTCTTAGTCTGTTTCTTTCTAGTTTGAGTTCAGTCACGTGGTCTTGGAGTTCACTGCTCGTGCTTTTGGTAAGCTTTGACTGACTTTTACGAAACTCAGAGCATTTTTTGTCTCTGGCTTTCATAGCGGTCAGTATTTCAGTGTGCATCCATGGCTCAGCGTGATTTTTTACCCTGGTGGTTCTTAGGGGGGCCATTTTGTTTAGTATTGATGAAAATTTGGTTTTGAAGCCAAGCCAAGTTTCTTCAACCAGTGTACCATTGAGTTCATCTGACCAGTCCAGACTCTCCAGTTCAAGGTTAAAGGCCTCGCTAGAGTAGGTTTTGAGGTCTCTAGATGTGACTGTTTTGTGACAGCCAGCCTTTAGTTTTAGCTTTTTGCGGGTACAGAATATCATGTAATGATCACTTAACCCGCATGCTATAACCCCTTTACTGGAGATCTTGGACTTGTCAGAGGTCAGTATGAGGTCAATGGTAGTCTGAGTTGATTCACATATCCTTGTGGGTTGGGTGATTAGTTGGCTGAGGCCGTGCAGATCACAAAACCTATTGAAGGATTTGAAGACGGGTGCATTTTTTTGTTGCATATCCGTGTTCCAATCCCCAATAAGAATTTTTTCCGCATCCTCAGCTCCAGCTAAGCACACATCCAGAGTATCATAAAAACCAGTCTGTTCTGGTGGTCTATAGATTGTGCCTATTAGTACTGATTTTGCGATCCCGATCCTCTGAAAAGCACGTGATCGGCGCCGATCCCGATCACGTGATCGGATCGGGACATCCCTACTTCCGACACATTTTTTCCGGTTGAAACCATCGTGATGCTATCAGCTTTTTAGCCGCTGTGAGACCAGATAAAACTAATCTCTTTAGCTGTATAGGGGCTGCATACTGAAAAACATCATTCAACAGCAATACAGAGGGGTGTACAGGTATGTTCAGAAATAAGAATTTTGATAATTGCTCAAAGCACTTCATGGCTGTGGAGATGAGAGCTACAGGGCGTTAATCGTTGAGGCAAGCGGGCGTGGATTTTTTTGGTACAGGGATAATGGTGGACTTTTTCAGACAGGTGGGGATGACCATAGATATATATAGAACACTAGATAGCTTACCCGCGCTCCCGGCCAATGGAGAGCGACGTCACTGAACCGCCGCCATCTTGCTCGAGTCAGCCTTGAGTGAGAGTGAGTGAGCTGCACAGACAAAAATACTCATAACTCGCTGAAATATTGACGGATTTACAAACTGTTTGGTTTATTACAAGCAGTAATACAAGCGGTTTGTAAAAAAAACATCTTTAATTTTTTTTTTATAAGTATGCAGTATCATAACTACATCTTTGATGTTTATAGCAAACCAACCCGTTTGTAAATCCGTCAATATTTCAGCGAGTTATGAGTATTTTTGTCTGTGCAGCTCACTCACTCTCACTCAAGGCTGACTCGAGCAAGATGGCGGCGGTTCAGTGACGCTGGTGACTCCGCCTTAAGCTATCTAGTGTTCTATATATATCTATGGGGATGACAGCCTGTTCGAAGGACAGGTTGAATATGTCAGTGAATACCGGGGCCAGTTGGTCGGCAAAGACTTTTAGGACGCGGCCGGGGATACCGTCCAGTCCTGCTGCCTTCCTGATATTCACTTTCTTAAAGGTCCTCCTTGGCGGTCAGGTGGCGTAGCGGAGATTGTGCTCGTCACCAATGCAAGAGGCTGCGGTCTCGACTCCCGGAGAGTCAGCATTGCCTTGGCTCGGGCTGATCGCTATACTAACTCGTTTGGCTGAGTTAGGGGGAGGGGAGCCGTGGGTGGGTCCTGGGCGTTGTGGACCCCTACAGTTCGGTCGGGGCGCCTGCTCAGCAAGGGTAGGATCTGGAGAGAGGTAGTGCGACCTTCCACACGTTACACTCTCCCGGTGAGAATCTGCGCGGCCAGGCTGGCTGCCGGCTGGCTGCACATGCGTCGGAGGAAAGCATGTGACAGCCTCCGGCCTCTCGGAGGGGAAAGTGCGCAACAACCAGGAAGGGGGTTGGGAATTGGCATAACGACTAACAGTGGGATGGGAGAAAAAAAATTTATTAATTTTTTTTTTTTTTTTAAGGTCCTCCTCACCTCATGTTCTGTTATCCTAGACGTGGGCATGATTGTATCACAGTGCTGATAAACCAGTAACATGTATCCTAGACGTGGGCATGATTGTAGTGGGTAATTGGCAGAGAATGTATCTGTTGCCTTCGGAGCATCTGTTGCCAATGCGTCCGCAGTGGCATTAGCAGCAAAAAGCCATGGAGCATTAACCGCTCCCAACAGAACTTCCAGATGGATTCTATTCTAATGGCATCATTATACGCTGAATTAAAAGGCGGGTAAATGGAAGTGTAAAAATTTAAATGACAGGAAAAGACCCACATCTCTCAAGCTTGAGCCATCTTTAGTGGGGGCCTCCGACGTGGAGAATGGGAGCTGCGCCGCGGCAATGAGCGTTAATCATACGTGTGTATGAAATAGTAATGAGGGAATGAATAGTACAATAGGGTGGCGGTACACTTCACACTCCATCATGTTTAACACACCAACTAAGGCTAAAATGTCTGCTTTTAAGGCTAGTCAGCCATTAAGGTTCCTATACATTAGTTTACCTTTGCCCACTTCGGGCTTGTAGATATGTGTATACTGTATTCACCTCTCAAAACGATATGACTGGAACAAGTAATTATCATAATAAACCTGGAATTTGTTGACCTACACTGTATCAGTCATTGCCCCTCCTTGTTACATAGCGGAGATGTGAGAGAGGTACTTACACCGTGGAAGTGCGACGGCAACCTGTGTACAGAGACAGGGAGGTCACCAGGGAACATGACCCTGACTGAGACCTTCTGACCCCTGTCTGGGCCTCAACAGATACTCATGGCCTTAACCTTTACCCTTTGACAAGCTGTTGTGGCCAGGATCACCTACAATCTCCCTCCGAAAGGTCTGGCCCTATGCCGGATCAATCAAACCAAAGACACGCTTAGATACTTTTGCCAGGAAAGAGCATGGTCATTGGAAGTGTGTATATTGGTCATTGGAAGTGTTGTATATTGGTCATTGTAAGTGTGTATATTGGTAATTGTAAGTGTGTATATTGGTAATTTGAAGTGTTGTATATTGGTCATTGTAAGTGTGTATATTGGTAATTGGAAGTGTTGTATATTGGTCATTGTAAGTGTGTATATTGGTCATTGGAAGTGTTGTATATTGGTCATTGTAAGTGTGTATATTGGTCATTGGAAGTGTTGTATATTGGTCATTGGAAGTGTTGTATATTGGTCATTGGAAGTGTTGTATATTGGTCATTGGAAGTGTTGTATATTGGTCATTGGAAGTGTTGTATATTGGTCCTTGGAAGTGTGTATATTGGTCATTGGTCATTGGAAGTGTGTAAATTGTTGTATATTGGTCATTGGAAGACATGTTGTAGCTATCTCAGCCATTATCTTACCTGTGAGCTGTTTCCCAACACACATTGCGGTGGAAGACGTTTTTATTTTTTTAAAGAAAAGTCCAAACAATAGCTATGGTGGACATCCCTTTTCTATGCACGCATCTGCTCACATTTCTTTTTTTAAATAATAATACAAATATATATATATATATATATATATATTTTATCCATAATTTAGCGGTACTCTTTAAAAAAAAGAGAGCTTCAGCTAAAGTAAGTATGTTTTTGACAGGAGGCTCAGAGTGTTCTGTATTGCTGTGGGAAGGGTCGGCAGCACTCACTGCTGTGGAGAGGGCTGAGAGAGAGGGAGTTTGAGCTACTACCCTCTGACCCGGTAATTAAAAAAGAGAGACTCGACAAAACGCCATTATCAAAACAACTCTCCTAAACCCATTTGATGTGACTTATTTCCTGCACACATAGCAGCTAATGTAACTGAGCAACCCTCCTGGTAATGATTACTACTAATGTTGAAATTGTGCATATTAATCATAATGATAGTTTTTTTTTTTTTTATGTGTGTGTTTTTTATTTTTTTCACAGCTCTCTTGTAGCAGGGACTCTACTCCCTCGCTCACCCTCTCTCTTTCCTACCTACCAGGCAATTTAAATTTAGGTAGGCAATGTTTTCTCCAGAGCCGCCAACTGGTCCCCGCTATCACTAACATTTATGTGAATTTCAACTTTGATGTGGAAGATGATTTGGAACGATTTATCCTATATGCGTGAACCCCTCTCCTCACCCCTTCTAGTGTCCCTCCAACATGTTTGTCTGCTTTGACAAATGCTTCATTAGAGAGCTCCAGCCATCTAGGTAATTGGGGCCATTTATTTCAAAGGTACATTTAATGGTGTCTCTTATTTCCCCGAAGCACTCTGAGGATTAAAGTAGATCACAATGCCCCTTTTCTCACAGTTCTATTTTCTTCATTTTAGAGGTGGTCAATTTTTGAATTATTTTCGCCTTTTCTTTCATCTGCCATGTACAATAAATTGCGCGGACCCTTTTAGTTAATGGTGGTGGTGGTAGGTGTGTGGCGTATATGCATGCATGTGTGTGTGGTGTGCGCATCTGTTTTTTGTGCTCTTCTGCGTTTACGTGTCTGTGTGTCTGTGTGTATGCATGTACATGTTTTCTAATGTCCGCTATTCATGTACCATGTAAGGGGTTTGTACCAAACACCCCCAAGCCTTTCTTTTGTTACCCTTCCTCCAAATGAAAAAATAATAATAATACACATAATCAAAAGCCACACGAGCAGCCAAGGTGACGAGAAGTGACTTTGTGTGGGATTCATCACTCTCTGCTCCTGGCTCTCATGTCCGCTCTATCCTTTATGTCCGTAATTGTGGGTGATTATTTTAACTGTGAAAAGGGTTTCTGTAATAGTGGCTGATTAAATCCAGTGGACAGGAGCCCAGACAGCCCTTAAGACACAGCCGTGTGATAATAATACTGCGAGCAACAACATCACCTCCATGCGCGGCCCGTCCGTCCACTCACCTTATTTCCAGAGACACACAGGGGCCAGACGCAATTCAGCGCATTTATTGTGGTGTTAGTCCTTATATTGACAGCTGTACACAGCTGTGGTTGAACCGGAGCTCGGGACAGCATCGCCGTGGTTCGGTACGGTAAAGCTTATGTTACAGTGACAAGGCGTGCTGGCATACTGGAACAGGAAAAGAATGCACTGATAAGGTACACGTGTACATATACATATACACACGCACGTGCACACGCATGTAAACACACACACACACACACACACACACACACACACACACACACACACACACACACACACACACACACACACACACACACACACACACACACACACACACTCTTTCTCTCCCACACACATACACACACACACATAGTCATAGAAATTATATACTATCATTTGGTAACCACAGGCTGACACAACACGGATTAGTGTCTGTACCGGGACCTTTTTTTGGTATCAAATAACCCGATATGAAAAACATTACTGGCAACAAGCATGAACGCCTCCCTTTTTCATTACTAAACCAGACATTTTCCAATCTGAAACAAAGATACCCAGTTAAAAACCCCGCTGCTGCCAATGGATGTTTTACATTACGTTTTGGCTAATTTATGATGATGTACCAATTTGTAATGTTGTTTTTGAGATATCTTATAGCCTCTTCTACCCTGAACACCAACCCGGAGATTCATAAGTGAAGCATGACTCATGGGTGCTTTAGGATAATAGGTTGCATGTTCACGGAAGGTGAATTTAGTTAAATACAAAATGAATGTACTTTATAGAGCTGGGGTCGGCAACCTTTTTGCCCAATTTCAAAATAGTTCTTGGTAATCAGTGTGCCATATCAACATTAAGGTTAACATTAAGATTCATTATGGCACCACATCAACATTTCTATCTCCAACAGATCTGTAATTTGATTCCATCCATATAGGTGTATTCCATATATTCAATGTGCATAGCAAGGTCATTGTAATTATATATGAGCACTATACAACAATGCTGCCTTCCTTATGAAATCCATGCTTCCCATACCTGGACATGGTAGGCAGGGCCGCCTGGGAGAAATGCGAGGCCCTGTGCGAAATTTTAAAGGCGAGGCCCCCCCCCCCCCCTAAAAGGTAAAAAAAATATATATATATATATATATATATATATAAATATATATATATAATTTTTTTTTGTTTTTTTTTGTTTTTTTCCATACAGTCAACATATTCTTAAATAATAGCGCTGCCCGAGGCTGGGCATGATACAGTCAACATATAGCAAGAGAGAGAGCGAGAGAGCGAGAGAGAGCTCCCGTTCTACAGTCAATATACAGTGTTATCGCTGCACAGACCCGGCAATGCCCCTCCACCAGAGCAAGGCCAGAGAGAGAGAGAGAGAGAGAGAGAGAGAGAGAAAGAGAGAGACAGAGAGAGAGAGAGAGAGAGAGAGAGAGAGAGAGAGAGAGAGAGAGACACATTGGAAAGAAACAACCCAAAACCAGAGCAAATTGAAATGCTATTTGGCCCTAAACAGAGAGTACACAGTGGCAGAATACCTGAGCACTGTGACTGACCCAATACTAAGAAGATCCTTGACTAGGTACAGACTCAGCGAGCACAGCCTAGCCATCGAGAAAGGCCGCTATAGGCAGACCTGGCTCCCAAGCGAAGACAGACCCACTGCACACAAGATGAGGTGGAAACCGAGCTCCACTTCTTAACAACCTGCCCACTATACCAAGACATATACTTCCCACAAATTGCAAACACCCAAAGAGACTTTGAAAACATGGACAATAACTCAAAACTCCCATACCTACTGGGAGAAATACAAGAATGTGAAATAAAGCCCATTTGAATTGAAGAGAGAGAGATAGATAGAGCATGTCTGTGTGTGTTAGAAAGAGAGAGATACATTTACATTTACATTTAGTCATTTAGCTGACGCTTTTATCCAAAGCGACTTACAAGTTCTGTACGACAAGCCATCAGGAAGAGCACAACTCTATCAGCTGAGTAACAATGTTCATCAAAGTGTTGAGTGCTACAGTGTAGGTTAGTTTATTAGGACAAGTGCATGACAGTATGGTTAGTTAGGGTTAGATTTTTTTTTTTTTTTTTTTTTTTTTAATTCAGATAATGGTTGAAGAAGTGAGTCTTTAGTCGACGGCGAAAGATTGGACGTGTTTCGGCTGTCCTAACTGGGGTGGGTAGTTCATTCCACCATTGTGGGGCAAGGACTGAGAATAGGCGACTTCTCTTTGATGACCCTCCCGGAGCTTGGATAGGAGTAGGTCTGAGGCGGCCAGAAGATGCAGAGCGTAGGGGTCTTGAGGGTGTGTAGTTAGAGACCATTGACCGGAGGTAGGCGGGAGCAGTTCCCTTTGCCGCACGGTATGCTAGGTCAAGGGCCTTGAAGCGGATTCGTGCAGCAATGGGGAGCCAGTGCAGGTCCCTAAGAAGTGGGGTGACATGGGCCGACTTCGGTAGGTTTGAGATCAGGCGGGCCGCTGCGTTCTGAATGAGTTGAAGAGGCTTAGTGGCAGTGGCCGGGAGCATGTCTGTTTGTGTGTGTGTTAGAGAGAGAGCATGTATATGTGTGTTAGAAAGAGAGAGAAATATATAGAGAGAGAGAATGTCATTTTGTGTGTTAGAGAGAGATATAGAGCATGTCTGTGTGTGTTAGAAAGAGAGAGAGAGAGAGCATGTGTGTTTGTGTGTTAGAGAGAGAGAGCATGTCTGTGTGTGTGTGTGTGTGTTAGAGAGAGAGCATGTATGAGAGAGATAAGCAAGACAGCTAAGATGAGCCCCTAAAGGATATTCAACTTTTAATGGAAGAACAAAACAGCTAGCCGGCCCGTTTGGCTCAATATAACGTTAGCTACATTAGCTAGCCGGCCCGCTTTGGCTCAATATAACATTAGCTACAACAGCTAGCCGGCCCGTTTGGCTCAATATAACGTTAGCTACGTTAGCTAGCCGGCCCGCTTGGCTCAATATAACATTAGCTACAACAGCTAGCCGGCCCGTTTGGCTCAATATAACGTTAGCTACGTTAGCTAGCCGGCCTGCTTGGCTCAATATAACATTAGCTACAACAGCTAGCCGGCCCGTTTGGCTCAATATAACGTTAGCTACGTTAGCTAGCCGGCCCGCTTGGCTCAATATAACATTAGCTACGTTAGCTAGCCGGCCCGTTTGGCTCAATATAACGTTAGCTACGTTAGCTAGCCGGCCCGCTTTGGCTCAATATAACATTAGCTACAACAGCTAGCCGGCCCGTTTGGCTCAATATAACGTTAGCTATGTTAGCTAGCCGGCCCGCTTGGCTCAACATAACGTTAGCCAACATAACGTTAGCCTTAGCCACGATAGCTAGCCGGCCCGAGAGAGAGAGAGAGATAGAGATATATCCACGGCGGGAATAGAATAGAGTGCATTAAAAACTCACCAAACATCCAAGAGGATGGAGACAACCGCGTGGAGTTGACGAAGTTCATCTGCCGAATGACCGTCCTCTTCATCTTGGCATAACAATGCTGCACGCGCTCTCTCTAGGTTAGCTAACGCTAGTTAGCCTTTAGCTAAGCTAGCTACTAGCCGACATCATCATGGCTATCCCGACTGAACCACACGTTAGCACTCGATATTATAACGTAGCTAAAGCTAACTAGCTGTCCCTGCCTTTAGCTAAGCCGACATGGCTAGCCTGACTGAACTGTCTAACATGCAACAACTTTCATCTTCAGTCCATCTGCCGAATGACCGTCCTCTTCGTCTTGGCTGGCATAAGCATAACCTCCAATGCTGCACGCGCGAAATAGTCAAACACAGCTGACGCACGCCGGCCCCAGAGCTCCAATAGTGAGTATGTCTGCTGCAGAGCCGCAGAGCCAGGAACAAGTCAGACACATTCTACAAACGTGTCTAATGTGAAATATATAAGCATATAAGCAAAACTAGATTTTAGGTCTGTGATGAAAAAGGGCCTCGCGGGAAGGGGGGCCTCGCAAAAAAAAAAAATAATAATAATAAAAAAAAAATAAGAAATTATTTATTTTTGTGCGAGGCCCCCCTTATCGCGAGGCCCTGTGCGACCGCACTGCTCGCACACCCCCTGAGGCGGCCCTGATGGTAGGTTTGAAGGATTCAGCCTTGTCTGCCCCATCCTTGCCAATGACTGTGAACGAGGTGATTTGGCATGTGGATGAGAGAGAGGGCACGTCAACATTTCCAAAAAGGTTATTCTCTTACACACTTATTGCTAGTGTGCCATTGCTTAAGCTACCGTCTGCCAATAGTGGCGCACATGCCTAAGGTCGCTGACCCCCGTTATAGAGCAAATGTAGACAAGATATTAGAAAAGGCAAATAAGAACCTTTTAGAACCTGTACTATCATGAAAAAAGTATTGCTTCTTTAGGAATGTAAATCACAGACTTGGGCCAAGTTGGGCTGAACGAGAGAAAACCCTCGATTAGCGATCCATGAAATACAATGAAATCCATAAAATGCCAGTCATTTCTAGAGTGTAAAATGTGAACAACACAAAATTGTAAAAACGGTGCCCATAGTTATCTCGCTTTAAGAAATGTCTTTATTTTTTATTTTTTATGGAGTTTACATACACTGGACCGTGGAGAACACATCTACTCTTATAGAACACAAGAGCATACAAAATATACTTTTAAAAACATGTGCATAGGTAGTAAGACTTGACATTCGTCCCTCCATTGTCGCATATTGACCTTTTGAAAACAACCCGTGTTGAATTCCCCCCGTCTCGTAAAAGTTCCACATCCAGGGACACTTTGGAAATTAAGACATATCGCCTGCAGTTACTTTCAGAAACTTGGGGGCGCGTGGCTGTGTGTGCTACTAAGGAAACCCTCTCCTGAAATTAAATCACCATCCACCATGGCAATGCTTTGGTGTGTGAATTCCAAATGTGATCTTTATTGATGAACAAGGGGGCCGGTCGAGCGGCCCAACAGCACAAAGAGGTCCGTCTGTTCGTCTGTGGTGCCTGGACAGTTATAAATCACACGTCTGCTTCATACTATTAACTCTCTGAGCTGTAGGGGTGTTAGGAGACTGGAACATCCCCTCCAGAGAACCTCTGAGGATGGGGGGCTTTTACACCCAAGTAAACAACTCTCCCTGCCCAGAGGGTACCGCCAACAACGCCCCATCCATTACAACGAGCAAAGAGAGAGAGAGGGTGAGAGAGAGGGAGGGAGGACGGAGGGAAAGAAAGAAACAACAAACATTTATTTACTGTCTGGCCTCTACCCCCTCCCCCCCCCCCCCCCCCCCCCCCCCCCCCTGTTGTCACTTTTCCAGGCCTTTTCTTTTTTGATGATTAACGATTGGCTCTGAGAATCTTGAGTTGAATTGATTGGGTTGGTTTGGGGTGAAGCGAAAGAAGGAGGCGAAGGCTCTCTATGGTATCAAAGCAGCACCCATGTTGCTTTTAGAAACAGTCAGAGTGTAGAAGTGCACGAGAGGGGGGGGGGGGGGGGGGGGGATAGGTGAAATTCACTCCAGATTCCATCGCACAAAGTGATTTGAATCAACGAGGACATTTTCCCGACAACGCTCGCAAACTATACTAAACAACGTATTACGTATTACGATACGTATTAATATTTATGACTGTATTATCTCCAGAAAGTCAAATGATTGTTCCATACCTACTTTATATGAATGAGGGAACAATGGTATCCAACCATTAGCCAGCATTATACAAAGAGGGGAAAAAAAGCCACCACAGAGACAATTTGCTCATCATCTGGCGTATAACCCGAAAGAATTTCTCAATCAAACACAATTCTTCCCATTCATGGAAGCGAAGCGCCGCCTGTCATCTCTCCGGCTCTTGTGGGTTGTGAAGCACGTCTCGGCTCCTGTGGGTTTGTACGATAATGTGAGTCTGATTATTTTGAACCACTGCGGTCCACCGACCACCTAACCTGAGGTAGATAGACTGACATTCCGGAGATGTCTGCATAAAAAGGTGTCACGGGCATAAAAAGACATGACATGGCTTAAAATGTTCAACAGGCCCCTTTAACCCTTTACATCCCATACACAATTAGGCCCACATGGGCTGTGCATTCGCTATATTCTGTAATCGTATAACCGCAGGTTAGATAACAAGGAAACATATGTCACACACTTTGTAAATGTAGAGTTAATGAAAACGAAAATGCAAACAGCATTATTATCATTGTTATTGTTATTATTATTATTATTATTATTATTATTATTATTATTATTATTATTATTATTATTATTATTATTATTATTATTATTATTATTATTATTATTATTATTATTATTATTATTATTATTATTATTATTATTATTATTATTATTATTATTATTATTATTATTATTATTATTATTATTATTATTATTATTATTATTATTATTATTATTATTATTATTATTATTATTATTATTATTATTATTATTATTATTATTATTATTATTATTATTATTATTATTATTATTATTATTATTATTATTATTATTATTATTATTATTATTATTATTATTATTATTATTATTATTATTATTATTATTATTATTATTATTATTATTATTATTATTATTATTATTATTATTATTATTGGTAACGCTATATTTTCTGGGTCCCTTCCTGTTAAAGGAAAACTCCAACATTTTGGGAAATTAGCTTATTTGGCATCTACCCTGGAGTTAGACAATAAGATAGATACCCTTTTTCTTCTCTGTGCATGCAGTAGGAGTAAGAAGACGCGCACTGTTAGCCTAGCTTAGCGTCAGTCACTGGAAGTAGGTTCCTCCATTAGCCTAGTTCCAAACGTCTTCCTACTCCTACTGCATGCACAGAGAAGAAAAAGGTATGCATCTTCTTGTCTAACTCCAGGGTAGATGTCAAATAAGCAAATTTCCCAAAATGTTGGAGTTTTCCTTTAAGTAGGTAAAAATACTACTTACCAGCTAACTGTGGACCCCCTAAAAATATACCATTACCAAAACATTTGACTTAAATCTGGAACATAGAAAAGCTCCACGCAGGCCCTGCTCCTCTTGGGGGTGTTTGTTGGCAGGTACATATGGACAGATTTAGTTGTGTTGTGTCTGGCTTCACAAGGTATGTCTGGGATGGAGGGCTCAGTGTAAGGTAACCATGTCTTCCAGGTATGGACTCACCTGGATTAAAGTGATCTGATACAGGATGTGTCATCTTCAAAGGAAAAAGTATCTGTTGTTTCTTTTTTTCTCTTATTTTAGAGGCTGAGATTAAGCAGAGAAACTGAGATTGTCAGCTTGGAACACTGATACTGGATACTAGAAATACTTCTGTATCATTTCCGTAATAGCAATTGTTGGCCGTGGCATTGGTGTCATTTAAAAATACTCTATTTTATATATATATATGTTGAAGATTCAACGGCCCCTGTGACACTTCTCTTGATACTGTTATTACTGACCTAACTAAGCGCACAATGTTAAATCTGACCGACATCACGTCGCAGGGAACGATTAAACTATAAGATGTCATTTCAGGCTTTTTTGCTTTGGAATGCTCTTCCCGTCGCAAAACAACTGACAACTGACCGATGGGTCATAATTATGGTGAGAATGGTTGAAAGTAGAGGCAGAATAGCATGCAGAGAGCGGAGGGTTGGAAAGAAGAAGTACAGTGATTATTGGGAAGACAAAGACCCCCCTGTCTTGGGCCTGACAGCACCCGCTACATCAGGTGCCCCCCCGCCACCCCACCCCACCCCTCCGTCCCTCCCCACGCAGCCCCATTCCAACCAGACTGGGGAATTTCCCCCCCGCTTCTCCTCCACCCACACATCATCCATTTATACCTCCATTCATCTCTCTTTTCCCCAACAAATGAAAATAATAACACCCAACAACACAACAACCAGCAGATCTCTGTTCCTCCTCCCCCCCCCCCCCCCCCCCCCCCTCTCTCTCTCTCTCCATCTCTCTCCGCCTTCGCATCCAACAAACTCTTGCTCTCTTCAGCATGATGGGCCTTTTGATCAGGCCTCTCAAGTCTGTCCCAACGGGGTGGAAAGAGATACGTCTGAATCACGCAAAGAATGCAACAGGCAGGTTTTTGGTGTGGTCTAGCCGACGTGTCTGCCAGAGAATTCCTCGTAGTGCGGGCCTACAGCCGAGACGCCCGTCCCTCCTAACACAGGTATTTGGTGTCGCAGACAAAGTGGGTTTTGCGTTACATTAGATTATTCAGACACTTTGAGACAACTCACAATAGAATTACAGATGAAGCACTCGCTTATAGGGGTTTACATTCTTCAGATAAGCAAGGGCATGGAGTTGTTGACTAGGTGCCTATAAGCACTGCCTGGGCCCAGTCCAAAGGACATGAACTGGATGGCTGACTATTCCCTTACCTGTGGATTTCCCCTTGCCTTCAATCACAGCCCAGGCTGTTGTTATTGAATAAGCTGTTTGTGAAACGTGAGTCACCCGGCCGGCAGAGATTTCAGCCCACAAACACGAGTGCTCCATTGTGTGTTAAAGGTTGAACAATGTCTGTTTAAATTAAAAGGATGACTCTCGCAGGAATAGTTAACCATCAGCCACTCAACAGAAAACGAGATAATAGTAGGTCATCATGTGTCTAAATGTGACCCCTTAATATGTCGGCAAACTTCTTCTAGCCTGTCAAAGGAGCTTATACTCATGAATCACATCAAATAGCTGTTGTTTCTGTGGAGTTTCTATAACTAACCTATATAGCAGCCTGGTTAAATATCCAGCCTGGCTGCAAAAGGTCCTGATCATAATAATCCTGATAACATTTTCAAATAACTCAATCCATAAATGATATAGAATATGTAATATTTAATATAAATAATGCTCTATAAAGAAGCATTTTGTATAAAAGTATTCTGTACTTCTGTATGACAACTAATAGAGAAACTTGAAACTTGAACTTGAACTCTCTCAGTTGATTAATCAGCAGGTTAGGTATTAGTCGACCACGATTCTGTTAGTAGATTAGTAGATGTTTACATTTTCATATTTGTTTTTTTCTTCCATGCTGAAGAACTTTCCTGTAATAAATGATAAACACGTCTGTGGTAAGCGCCGCGAGGTCCCTCAGCATTATTGCATGTAATGCGGAAAACAAACATTTTACAATCGAATTGATTCATCGACAAATCCTATTAGCATGTCTTTAGTCGAGGACAACCCTAAATAATATAACATAACGTTTTCATTTCAAACCTTTATTTAAACTCGAAAAGGCAACTGAGGCCTCCCTCATTTACACTCACACCTATAGTGTACATCAAAAGCAAAAAAAAAGGCATATAAAATCACACAGCGTATAAAATCACGACAATAAGGCAACAAGGCGAGGCAAAAGTAAGGATAACAAATCAACTAAGACACGTACAACTTGATTTATGAACAATAATAAACAAAATGCAAACACGTCTTGTTCTTCGTCACTCTCTTAGTACATTACGAAGACCTCACTCCTGTGCACCGCAAGATAGTCGCAGGCTATAGAGGAGTAAAATAAAGAGAGAGAGAGAGAGAGAGAAAAAAAAAATAAAAGCCACTTCGGATATCTTTCCCCGCCAAGAGACTGCAGCCCCCAGGGGCCCAGACGTGGTACAATAGAG